>NC_045963.1:15419067-15719067 GCF_010909765.2 Amblyraja radiata | reverse complement strand
ATACTCAGCAGATCAAGCAACGGAGTTAACTTTTCAAGTCAACGTGCACCAGGGCAAGTTAAAAACCAAACAGGTTTTCCGTTACAAAAACTAAAGAGGGGTGGAGAGAACAAAGGAAATGTCTCTGACAGGATGGAAGACCAAGAGGGAGATTGAAGTGACAGAGTACGGTGAAGTTGAATTAATTGCAAAGTGAACTCTCTGAAGAAGTTGTAGGTGGAGGGAGATGAATGAGAACAGAGGAGAACGAGAACGTATTGTAGTGGGTTTAAATCTGAAATATACATGAATGCTAGAAATATTCAGCACTACCCTCACTGTGACCATTCTTGTCCCTGTCTCATTTTGTTCTTCCAATAAAAGCGAATGGCATGTTGGCCTTCATAACAAGAGGAGTTGAGTGTAGGAGCAAAGAGGTCCTTCTGCAGTTGTACAGGACCCAAGTGAGACCACACCTGGAATATTGTTTGCAGTTTTGGTCCCCTAATTTGAGGAAGGACATTCTTGCTATTGAGGGAGTGCAGCGCAGGTTTACAAGGTTAATTTCCGGGATGGTGGGACTGTCATATGCTGAGAGAATGAAGTGGCTGGGCTTGTATACTCTGGAAGTTAAGGACGAGCGGTTATCTTATTGAAACATATAAGATTATGAAGGGGTTGGACACGCTAGAACCAGGAAACATGTTCCCGATGTTGGGGGAGTTCAGAACCGGGGGCACAGTTTAAGAATCAGGGGTAAGCCATTTAGAACAGGAATGAGGAAACAATTTTTCACACAGAGAGTTGTGAGTGTGGAATTATCTGCCTCAGAGGGCGGTGGAGGCCAGTACTCTGGATACTTTCAAGAGAGAGCTAGATAGGGCTCTTAAAGATAGCAGAGTCAGGGGATATGGGGGGGGGGGGGGGGGGGGGGGGGGGGGGGGGGTAAGGCAGGAACGGGGTACTGATTGGTGATGATCAGCCATGATCACATTGAATGGCAGTTCTGGCTCGAAGGGCCGAATGGCCTACTCCTGCACCTATTGTCTATTGTCTAAAACCCAATGTCTAATAGAGATAGTCAAAATTGTATTCACTAAAGAATACGATTCATTTCAACATTACCACCATGTTCATAAAGTTTTTTCTTTATGTGCAAACCAGTGGCATTTCACAATGTACGTCTGCTAAAAAAATAGTTCAAATTGATAATTGTGGGAATAACAACCTCGGCAATCCTGCCATATCTAGTCTTGAATGGCATGGACAATTAAACAGTTAATATAAAGAGGTGACCCCAAGAACATTCCCATACTCAATGATGGTGGGGATCAGCATGTAAATGCTCAAGACAAAAATTGCAGCATTCACAACCACGCCCAGCTGGAAATGCAGAGTACATGATATCTCGGCTACCTTCTGATCTCCCCATCATTATAAAAGCTGCTCTTCAGAAAATTAGAGTCATTTGACATGCTATGAAAAACCGGCTAACAGCACTGAATATAGCTAAGGTCTTGGGATCCGACAATTTCCAGTTGCACAACTGGAAACCTGTATTCCATAATTGGCTGTGCCTCCAGGCAAATGGTTCCAGTTTAATTAACAACAAATACATTTATCCAACAATGTGGAAATTCCCCGGGTATGTCGGAAAAAGCAGTACAAATCTAGTCGCAGTCCTGATGCAGGGTCTTGACCAGATGCTTCCACAGATGCTAACTGACCCACTGAGTTGCTCGAGCAACTTTTTCCTCCAGATCTCAGTTTCTCTTCTGTCTCCAAATAATATCTTGCTGATTGTCACATAAGACCCTTCTTCAGTCTGAAAGAAGGGTCTTGACCCGAAACGTCATCCATTCCTTCGCTCCAGAGATGCTGCAGGTCCCGCTGAGTTACTCCAGCATTTTGTGTCTATCTTCAATTTTCTTGGCCCCGCTCTAGGAGTAGAAGTGGGGGCGGATACGGACCGCAATGACCGTGACCCCCAGGCCGAGTTCGACGATCATTTGCCTGCTTCTGCTGCTGTTGAAGGTGAGACGTTGCGTCGCGCCAGGGTCTTGGGCCTGTCCCACTTTGGCCGTCAGTTACGCGACAGGCCGTTGGCGCACGAAGATTTCGTTCGCTACAAAATTTCGGAGCGCCGCGCGATATCGCGCACAACTACATACATACCCCTCCGCGCTTCTCAGTGGGACCAGCCCCGTGCTGCCACACGATGCCCGTGCGCCTCAACACGACGTCGAGGTTGTGTAATTTGCGTTCCAAGGACACGTAGGTGGGACAGGCCCTTAACTCTTTTCTATACACACGAGGGACAATTTACATTTATGCCAAGCCAATTAATCTACAAACCTCTCAGTCTTGGGAGTGTGGGAGAAAACCGAAGATCTCAAAGAAAACCCATGTGGTCACAGGAAGAACGTACAAACTCCATACAGACAGCACCCGTAGTCAGGACCAGGTCTCCGGTGCAGCAACTCTACCACTGAGCCACCATGCCATCCAAATTCTGCAACTTTAAGAACTGATGCTTTACTTGTTTCAGAAATGGCCATTTTTACCCACGATTGGCTTAATTTTTTTCTTTATCAATTATTATTGCATGGCCCACTGGATCCTGCTTTCAACAATATACCAACAAGGACTGAAAACTGCCTCCATCTGCAAAATAAAACCATCCAGTCTTATCCTATCATAGAAATACAATGCACATAAAGAGGCTTGTTCAGCACCTTGTCCACACCGGTCATTCTGTCCATCTCGCTTATCCCATTTGCTTGCAATAGACGATGTGATGGCGCCTCCTCCCTCGTGTGTTGCTCTTTTCCCCGTTAATGGCAGACAGGCCAGGAGGAGATAAAGACCAGCACAGTGGACAGTGCCTGCCTGCTCCCTGGCCACAGCCGTGCACTGAGCTGCACCCACAGACAGAGCAACAGCTGTGCCCAATTAGCTGTTATTGCATTGGCCCACCTGCACCTCGTCACAGAGAGAGAGAGAGAGGGGGCAGATGAGAGAGAGGGGGACGGGGGGGGGGGGGGGGGGGAGAGGGAGAGGGAGAGGGGGAGGGGGAGGGGGAGGGGGAGAGGGAGAGGGAGAGGGAGAGGGAGAGGGAGAGGGAGAGGGAGAGTGAGAGGGAGAGGGAGAGGGAGAGGGAGAGGGAGAGGGAGAGGGAGGAGAGAGAGAGAGATAGAATATATATAGAGAATATATATATAGAATATATATATAGATGGAGAGGACAAGCCTGAGACTGCCAGCCCGATTTGAATTCCTTTCCTTTCATCTTATTCAGATGCTCTCTAGTTTGAGATTCCTCAGCTCCGGGGAAAATATTTTATCAATGCTAACTATGTCCCTCATCATTTTATAAACTTCTCTAAGGTCACCCCTCAGTGTCTCACGCTCAAGTGAGAATAAACTGAACATCCAATCCAATCAAAACCACCCCCTCCCCAGGTACTTTCCCCTGTAACCGCAGGAGATGCAACACTCTGTCCCTTTACCTCCCCCCTCGACTCTGTCCTAGGACCCAGGCAGTATTTTTATGTGAGGCATAGGTTCACTTGCACATTCTCCAACCTCATCTACTGTATCCGCTGTTCCAGGTGTGGACTCCAGTATTATCGGCGAGATCAAGCGCAGGCTCGGCGATCGTTTCACTGTTCACCTCCGCTCAGTCCGCCTAAACCTATCTGATCTCCCGGTTGCTAAACACTTGAACTGCTCCTCCCATTCCCACACTGGCCTCTTTGTCCTGGGCCTCCTCCATTGTCAGAGTGAGGCCCGGTGCAAATTGGAGGAACAGCACCCCACACACCCCAGCGGTATGAATATGACTTCTCTAACTTCAAGTAACCTTTGCCTTCCCTCTCTCTCCATCCCTCCCTCCTTCCCAGTTCTCCGTCTGACTGTCCTTGTTTATATTTTATCTGTTTGCTTTGTTGTTTCCTTCTCCAAGCTAACAATGATCTATTCTACATTTTCCATGATCTCCATCTTCTTTATTTCGTTTTCACACCTTACATTTCCTTATCCCTGTATCTACCTATCCCGACCCAGTCTGAAGAAGGGTCTCGACCCGAAACATCATCCATTCCTTCTATCCAGAGATGCTGCCTGTCCCTCTGAGTTACTCCAGCATTTTGTGTTTATCCAACCTCTTGTTCTGCCTCTCCTTCTGTTATCATCTCTGCGATTGAAAGTAACCTTGTAAACTCCCTTTCCCAGTTGTAAAGGGCCTGTCCCACTTACGCGACTTTACAGCGACTGTCTTCGACCTTCAAGCTCGAGGACACTCGGCTGAAAAACGTCGAGCTGGATCGACCATCAGCGATGAAACCGCGAGATGGATCAACCGACCGCGAGCGCTGTCTGAAATTCACACGGAGCAAAGCCAAGGTGATACCCGCGATGAACAGGAAGGTAAAAGACGGCTAACAGAGTGTACGGTAAGTAATTTAAAAGAGCGAAGATGGGGGGGAGGGGGGGAGGGGAGAAGGGGAGAAGGGGGGAGAAAGGGGGAGAAGGGAAGAGAAGGGGAGAGAAGGAGTGGAGACACTTTTAAGAAACCAGACAACTTTTAATAAAGTTTAGTGGGCATTTAACATTACTGGCCGGTTTTCCTTGGTGTTGAAAACTCGTGCTTACGTTTTTTCCCCCAATGAGCCAATTAAAATGCCTGGTTAACAAAGGCTACCTCGATTACCTATAACTACATGGCGACCCCAATACCACTGCAGTACGAGTTCAAAAAAACCATGCCGACCAATTTTATGCGGGAATTTCTCTCGAGCATGGAGGAGAGAAACTCTTCTAAACTCGAAAATTAGGCCGCCATACTGGGACAGGCCCCCAGGCCCTTAAGGCAAAGTCCAAGACTTTCAATATAAACTAGAATAGAATAGAATAGAATAGTTTCTTTATTGTCATTGTAACATGAACCATGTACAACGAAATTGTAAAATGTCAGCCAGTCAGTGCACCATTCAAACATTTCTAAAAGCTAACGATACATACAAGGTAAAATATTTAAAAAAGATAAACAACTAAAATAAATATCATAAAAATAGCACGCATAAACACCCAGCCCTACATCCTTCTGTCGATTTCACAGTCTCTTAGTATGTATCGCCCCTGCGTTCCTTGGCGGCTACATTTAGTGCCTTTATAGCAGTGGGGTAAAAACTGTTTTTAAGTCTGTTTGTCCTTGTCCTTGTAGATCTGTACCGTCTGCCTGACGGTAACAGTTCAAACAGGGAGTGTCCGGGGTGGGAAATGTCCTTTATAATACTCTGGGATTTTTTGATGCAGCGGGAACTGTGTAAGTCCTCCAAGGTAAGGAGAGGGCAGCCGACAATCCTCTGGGCGTTGTCAATGGCCCTCTGGAGCGCTTTCCTCTGAGCCGCTGTGCAGCTGGTGTACCATACGCATACACAGTATATTAGGATGCTCTCAATGGAGCACCGATAAAAGGACAGCAGCAGTCTCTGAGTGATGTTATTCTTCCTGAGCACCCTCAGGAAGTGCAGTCTCTGCTGGACCTTTTTCAGCAGCGCAGAGGTGTTCACGCTCCACGTCAGGTCCTCCTCAATATGGATTCCCAGGAAGCAGAAATCCGCCACCCTCTGCTCTTACTGCAAAAGCCCTCTGACTTGCAAAGTATTTCCACTGTTTACTGCTTCTATTTCAGAAGTTGGTCAAGTGAGGACAAAGCTAAAATCTTTTATGCTCTGCTGAAATCGTAAATCATTTTGATTCAAGAGCTTCAGCCACAGGTCACCCGTGCAAACACAAATATCATTGTTGCCTGAACAGTGATTCGGGATATCAATGCAGATAAAAGTTTGCACTAAATCAGATGGAAAATGATTTGAAAGGATCTCGTGGGAGGAATGTATCCTGTTATTCCTGCACCCATCCTCCATTTGTTCTTGTTTGTTCCACAGCCAAAGACAGCGGATCGGAATGTTTATTGTCCACTGTAAACCTGCACATCATTCCCACCGTGTGTGGTCATTTATTATTTTTTGTCTCGTTTTTATGTAGTTTTTGTTATTTTTTTTGTTGGGGTATGTGTGTGGGGGGGGGTGGGGGTGGTGTGGGGGGGAGGGGGTAACTTTAAAATCTTTCCCCTGCACGGAAGACCCGACCTTTTCTTTGTCGGGTCTCCGTTGTCGTTGGGGCTGCAACGTGGAGCGTCCTCCAACAGGAACGACCTGGGGTTCCAGCTGCGGAGCTGCCGACTACTCACCGTCACGGGGCTGGCCGAGTCCGGAGCGGGTGGAGCTGTGGTGGACGCTGCTGCCACCCGACCTCCGGAGTTTCGGAGGCTGCAACTGCGGGTTTGGCGGACGGCGGCACCGGGAGCCCGTGGGTCCCTGCTGGGAGACCGCTTTACGGGGCTTCCGCAACGGCGACTTCTCCCGCCCGAGTTGCGGGGTTGAAGAGCACCTGAGCGGGGCCTTACACCATCGCCCCGCGCGGCTTGGATTGGCCACGGGACTTTGCGAGCGCACGCCGGGGGCTCTAACACCAAGACCCGGGGCGCGACCTTGCATCACCCGGCGTGGCTTTAATGGCCGCGGGACAATCGCCATCGCCAGCCGGGGGCTTTGACTTTGACTCTGACTCTGTCATCGGGGAGGAGAGTGCAGTGGAGAGATAAGTTTTTTTTTGCCTTCCATCACAACGATGTGATGGATGTTTGTGTAAACTGTGTTGTGTCTTGGGTCTTTTTGTTTTGTAATGTATGGCTGCAGAAACGACATTTTGTTTGGACCTCAAAGGGTCCAAATGACAATAAATTGAATTGTATTGTATTGTATTGTATGTGATAATGTATGGCAGTTGGGAAGAGGGAGAAAAAGTGGGAGACAATGAGAATGTGGGGAGACGAAACAATTTGAGCTGACACCCAGTGCACCTCATATTTCGCTTGGGCAGCTTCCACCCTGGCTGTATGAACATTGACTTCTCTAACTTCAAGTCACCCTTGCTTTCCCTCTCTATCCAACCCTCCCCCTTCCTAGTTCTCCGGCCAGTCTTCCTAGTCTCCAACTACATTTTATCTCTGCTTACTTTGTTGTTAACCTCTTCCAGCTAACAATTATCTATCCTACATTTTCCTTGATCTACATTCCCTTTGTCCTATTTTCACAACTTACACTTCGTTATTTATGTATCTCCCTCTCCCCTGACGTCAGTCTGAAGAAGGGACTCGACCCGAAACGTCACCCATTCCTTCTCTCCGTTGATGCTGCCTGTCCTGCAGAGTTACTCCAGCATTTTGTTTCTATCTTCGGTATGAATATTGATTTCCCTAACTTCAAGTAACCCTTATATTCCCGCTCACTCCAAACCTCCCCCACCGAAGCCATACCAGCTTCAAAGTCGTCTTGTTGAGTCTCATTGTCTGAGCTCATTCCCACCTAGCTCAGAGCTAACAATGGCCTGTTTCCTTTATCATGGTTACAATCGTTGCACATCCTTCATTCATTTGTTCCATATCTCTCTATAACGCAGTCTATATCTCCAATTTCCCTTTCCCCTGACTCTCAGTCTGAGGAAGCGTCTTGACCCGAAACGTCACCTATTACTTTTCTCCATAGATACTGTCTGACCCGCTGAGTTACTCCAGCTTTTTACGTCTATCTTCGATTTAAATCAGCATCTGCAGTTCATTCGAACACATGGGATGAGCACAGGTTGGTGTAAATGAGTTTTTGATGGTCAGTGTGATTTCAATGGGCTGAAGGTCCTGTTCCATATCTGAGACTAATGTCTCTAAAAGTTATTAGCATTCCACATTTCCATGTCCTATGGCTCTGGCGTCTTTGCTGCTCACATTATAATTGCTCTCTCTGTCATATTGATATACTGAAAAATGATTTGCATACTTAAAGAAAGATTCTTTCACTTTCAGGATTATTGTCTTAATATCACTCAGAAATAAAATGGTTAAAACAGAACAGAATAGAATTGGTCTAGAACACCAATAGAAAAGTCATCTCCTTGTTTTAAATACATCATGTTTTTGCCATGAATCTTTAAATGTATCATTGAAGGAGGGTGAAGGAAACAGAAATAATTGTAAAAGCATTGACACGGGTAAGTACCCGTCATGAGAAATGCTGTTCCTGTGAAAGCTTCCATGGTTTGGTTTTGTCATGTATATTGTATCGTGATATAACTAACTATGTCATTATCATAGTTTCAGAAAACATGTGTTGCACCACTCTATATATAAATTCCTGGTCAAACTGTCTTGATGAATGGTGCCATTGTGACTGCATGCGGCGAGCGCGACCTAACGTAGTCGCTTGAGCCGTACGGCCTCGCGGGACCGGTCCCACTTCGATCGCTGGAGCCATTTGGAGTTGTGCGGGGCTGGTCCCGACATCGCGCGGGGCTCCGAAAAAACTGACACTGTCCAAAAACCCCGCACGGCACTTGGGCCGTCACTTACGTGACAGGCCGGTTGTGACGGTCGCGCAACGGTCCTGCGAGAGTCACGCGCATCATCATGCGCCCGCACAGCCGTCTGGAGCACGTGCCGTCATTTGAAGATGGACACAAAATGCAGGAGTAACTCAGCGGGGCCGGCAGCATCTCTGGAGAGAAGGAATGGATTATGTTTCAGGTCGAGACCCTTCTTCAGTCTGAAAAAAGGATCTTGACCCGAAACGTCACCCATTCCTTCTCTCCAGAGATGCTGCCGGTCCCGCTGAGTTACTGCTGCATTTTGTGTCCATCTTCAATCTTCTTTGCCCCGCTCTGGGAGTAGGAGTGGGGGCGGATCCGGATCCGCAACGGCCGTGAACCCCAGGCCGAGCTCGGCGATCGCATGCCTGCTTCTGCTGCTGTTGGAGGTGAGACATTGCGTCGCGCCAGGGTCTTGGGCCTGTCCCACTTTGGCTGTCAGTTACACGACAGGCTGGTGGCGCACAAAGATTTTGTGCAGGACGAAGTCCACACTCCTCTACGCCACTCCACACTCCTCCACACCACTCCATGCGCCAGTCCCCACGCTACCCACACGCTACCCACATGCCAGCAGGTTGCGTAAATGGTGCGCGAAAGACAGCCAAGTGGGACAGGCCCTTGATTGCTTTGAATTGGGAGACCTCTGCCATAGGAGTAGCCTTTACACAGACTATCTAGCTGCCTTAGAGAACAGTCTGGTACTGCTTCCAAATCCCATTAAATGTATAAGGAAAACATTCTTTATTTGCAAATAATGTCTGACTATGGTCCTTGGCAAACAGATTGGTAAACTCAAGTTCCATCCCCTTGCAGTTCTGTTGATGCCATTGCACCTTTGTTTACCTGCAATATCATCACACGAGAGAAAATAATGGAACAGAATACTCACTGTTTACAGATAATATATTATCACACTGGTGCGGTCTGAAATTTGACCTCGTGGAGAAAGTCAAATTTTATATTAGCATTCTTGCGAGCAAGTGACTTTGATGTGTACAGCCAGCCTATGTTCATCAATAAGTAAACATGAACCAGATGTGGGTTGAACGCACCAGGGAATTATTCAATCTGGTAATACAGCACTGCAGAATACATTCTGCAGCAATCTCTTGATTTTACATCTATATATCCTCAAAATAACAGCCTTATTGGCATCACTTGTTTTGAAATGTAACAATCATGAAAATTACTGAATATTTATTTTTAAATGCTCAGTATGGCATTTGCTTGGCAGATCTCCTTTGTTTCTTGTTTAAGAAAATGGGCCAATATTTTTCAGTACAGTAAACACAATATGCACTATTTAATGTTTAAAAAGGAACTGCAGTTGCTGGAAAATCGAAGGTAGACAAAAATGCTGGAGAAACTCAGCGGGTGAGGCAGCGGGTGAGGCGGGTGAGGTGAAGATGGGTCTCGACCCGAAACGTTGCCTATTTCCTTCACTCCATAGATGCTGCCTCACCCGCTGAGTTTCTCCATCATTTTTGTCTACCATGCACTATTTAATGATTCATTTGGATTTAAAAATATTTAGTTTCTTCAATATTTTTACTTTTAAATATTACATTGAAAGATTATGCAGCTCTTGAGTAAAACAACCCAGATGGGAATAAATCACAAATTGTTTCCCACTTCATTGCAGAAACTGGATGCACCTGTCTTAAAAACATTCATCATGCTTGATCAAATTGCATGGTATTCTGTTCTTATTTAAGAGGAGAACCATTAACAAATATACAATATTCATACAATCACAATAATAATTTGTCATGTTTCAAAATACAAATTTACTGATACAGGTCAATATTTGTTTTCATAATGATTTGCAGTCCCCAAACTGAAAATAATTGATCTTCAATAACAAAAGGGTCAGGCAATCAGTAGCAACTAGCAGAATATATAGTGACTGACGAGATTCCCTTGAAACCTGCTCAAGAAGGTGATATGAGGTTGTGACATGCCAGTGAAAACCATACTATATTTTACCAAAAATCCAATGTAAGTGGGGGGTTTTTGTACAATAATGGATTTAGGTGGTTATTATCAAACACATGGGAGGAATGCTAAACATTCCAAAACTGTGAGTGATTTTTTAAGCTGCAAGGAGTGGTAGATTCAGCCTTGTCCATCAGTGGCACAGCCCTCCACACCACTGGTAAAATGTTCATGACGTGCTGCCTCAAAAAGGCATCAGAAAGACCTCCATAATCTAGACTTTGCCCTATCCTCACTGCCAGCATTGGACAGGAGGATTAGAAGTCTGATGTCCCATGCCACCAGGTTCAGGAACAGCTACTGCCCTACAGCCATCAGTTTCATGAATACCCCGGCATTCCCTCTCTCACTATCCCTACCACACCCAAGTCCCACCAGCTTCTCGTTTTCACCAAACAAACTGCTAACAATGGCCTGTTTCCTTTATCATCATTACTTTTTTGCATATCTTTCATTCATTGTTCTTTATCTCTCTACATCATCGTTTATATCTCTCGTTTCCCTTTCCCGTAACTTTCAGTCTGAAGAAGGGTCCCGACCTGAAACGTCACCTATTCCTATTCTCCAGAGATGCTGCTTGTTCCGCTGAGTTACTCCAGCTTTTTGTGTCTATCTTAGGTTCTTGAATCAACCTGGACAACCCTAAACTGACCTCAGTATCCGTACACGATGGACCTCCCGTCGCACGATCATGGAATTGATTTTCTAATCGTGATTTGTACTGAAAATTTGGTGAAATCTACATATAATTTATTTTCCTGTGTATAGTCTGAGTTTATACACCTATGAATCCGTGGCAAGCAAGATTTTCATTGTACGTGTACCTCGGTGTACTTGTGCATCTAACAAAAACCCAACCTGACTTCAATGGCTATGGCAAGGCCTTAACTTTGCCACTGAATTATTTTCTGAATTATGCAGTCATAGTCAAGGCTTTTTTTTTTAAATTTCCTCTTCAAATTTTCTCAGCCCTGCAGGCTACTTTGAAAGTTAGGAACATATGGTGTTAAAGGAAAAAATCCCAGCATTACACTTGTCTTTCAAAAAACTTCTCATTTTTAGAGTTTACCATTTCCGACATAAAAAAACCCAGATGCGATGGATATAGCTAAACCAGTAACAGAGAGCAGTACAGCACGGGAACAGGCCCTTTGGATAAACCCTTATCTCTGCATATTGATGTAAATATGTTAAACCCTCTCAAATGCTACTTTCGTATCTCCTGTGTCCACCATCACTGGCAGCCTTTCCTGGCATTAGCACGCTCTGTATAAAATACTTGCACCGCACATCTCCTTTAAACTTTCCCCGTCTAACTTTAAACCTAGGCCCTCCAGTCTCTGTCATTTCCACCCGGGAAGTAGGTTTGATTGTCTACCCTATCTTATTTTGGTTTAGTTTTAGTTGAGAGAAACAGCGCAGAAACAGGCCCTTCGGCCCACCGGGTCTGCGCCAACCAGCGATCCCCGCACACTAAAGGGCCTTTGTCCTACTTGGGCGTTATTTGCTCATCATTTACGCGACATCATTTACACATCACGACGCACGATGTGCGCATGGCGTGCATTACACGGGCACAGCGCGTCGTGAGACATGGTGGCGTAGGCAGCGACGCACGGCGCCCCAGGATTTTGGGATTCTCAAAATCCTCGCACGCCACCTGCGTGATGCGCAAATGATGCCCAAGTGGGACAGACCCTTAACACTATCTCCACACACTCGGGACAATTTTTACTTTTACCAAGCCAATTAACCTACAAAACTGTACGACTTTGGAGTGTGGGAGGAAACCGGAGATCTCGGAGAAAACCCATGCAGGTCACGGGGAGAACGTACAAACTCCGTACAGACCCATAGTCGGGATCGAACCCCGTTCTCCGGTGCTGCATTCACGGTAAGCATCTCTACCGCTGCACCATCGTGATCGCCCTATCTATGCCTCTCATAAATTAATGACTTCTTCCAGGTCTCCTCTCAGCCTCCAAAGGTCTGGAGAACACTATTCAAGTTTGTCCAATCTCTCCATTTAGCTAATATCCAGTATGTACACAGCGGCTGACATGTTTTCAGATTTGATTAAGGAGTTACATAGAAACATAGAAAATAGGTGCAGGAGGAGGCCATTCGGCCCTTCAAGCCAGCACCGACATTCACTGTGATCATGGCTGATCATCCCCAATCAATAACCCGTGCCTGCCTTCTCCACATATCCCTGGATTCCACTAGCCCATAGAGCTCTATCTAACTCTCTTAAATCCATCCGGTGATTTGGCCTCCACTGCCCTCTGTGGCAGTGAATTCCACAAATTCACAACTCTCTGTGTGAAAAAGTTTTTTCTCACCTCAGTCTCCCCTTTATTCTAAGACTGTGGCCCCAGGCAGTGGCAGACTGGGTCTAAAAATATTGGTTGGCAGGAGACAAAGGGGGCCCACTTCATCAGGGACCAACTTAATATAGGGGGCCCACTTCATCAGGGGCCCACTTGCCATCGGGCAAGTTGACACCCTGGCCAGTCCGCCACTGGCCCCTGGTTCTGGACTCGCCCAACATTGGGAACATTTTTCCTGCATCTAGCTTGTCCAGTCCTTTTATAATGTTATATGTTTCTATAAGATCACCCCCTCATCCTTCTAAACTCCAGTGAATACAAGCCTAATCTTTTCAATCTTTCCTCATATGACAGTCCCGCCATCCCAGGGTTCAATCTTGTGAACCTACGCTGCACTGCCTCAAATTAGGAGACCAAAACTGTACGCAATACTCCAGATGTGGTCTTACCAGAGCCCAATACAACTGCAGAAGAACCTCTCTACTCCTATACTGAAATCCGCTTCTTATGAAGGCCAACATTACATTAGCTTTCTTCACTGCCTGCTGTACCTGCACGCCAACTTTCAGTGACCGGTGTACAAGGACACCCAGGTCTCGCTGTACGTCCCCCTGACCTAACCTAACCCCATTGAGATAATAATCTGCCCCCTTGTTTTTGACACCAAAGTGGATAACCTCACATTTATCTATATTATACTGCATCTGCCACACATCTGCCCACTCACTCAACCTGTCCAAATCATCCTGCAACCTCCTAACATCCTCTTCACAGTTCACACTGCCACTCAGCTTTGTGTCATCTGCAAACTTGCTAGTGTTGCTCCTAATTCCCTCTTCCAAATCATTGATATATATGGTAAACAGTTGCGGCCCCAACACCGAGCCTTCCACTCGCCACTGCCTGCCATTCTGAAAAGGGCCTGTTCACTCCTACTCTATTCCTGTCTGCCAACCAATTTTCTATCCACGTCAACACCCTACCCCGAATACCATGTGCTCCAATTTTAGTCACCAGTCTCCCGTGCTGGACCTTATCAAAGGCTTTCTGAAAGTCTAGATATACATCCACTGGCTCCCCTTCATCCATTTTACTTGTCACATCCTCAAAAAATTCCAGAAGACAAGTCAAGCATGATTTTCCATGCTGACTAGGACTAATCCTTTTACTGCTATCCAAATGCCCCATTATTGCCTCTTTAATAATTGACTCCAGCAGCTTTCCCACCACCGAAGTCAGACTAATTGGTCTGTAATTCCTCGTTTTCTCTCTCGCTCCTTTCTTGAAAAGTGGGATAACATTAGCTATCCTCCAATCCACAGGAACTAATCCTGAATCTATTGAACATTGAAAAATGATCACCAATGCGTCCACTATTTCTAGAGCCACCTCCCTGAGGACCCTGGGATGCAGTCCATTAGGCCCTGGGGATTTGTCATCCTTCAGTCCCATTAGCCTACCCAATACTATTTCTCGCCTAATGAAAATTTCTTTCAGTTCCTCGATCCCCTTATATCCTCTGTCCTCCAGTACTTCTGGGAGATTTTTTTGAGTCTTCCTTAGTGAAGACAGATCCAAAGTACCTGTTCAACTCTTCTGCCATTTCCTTGTTCCCCATAATAATTCCACCCGTGTCTGCCTTCAAGGGACCCACATTTGACTTTGCTACTCTTTTTCCCTTAACATATCTAAAGAAGCTTTTACTGTCCTTCTTTATATTCCTGGCCAGCTTCCCTTCGTACTTAATCTTTTCAGCCTGTATTGCCCGTTTTGTTTCCTTCTGTTGTCCTATGAAAGTTTCCCAATCCTCTGGCTTCAGGCTACTCTTTTCTGTGTTATACAACTTTTCTTTTAGTTTTATTCTATCCCTAACTTCTCTTGTCAGCCACGGTTGCCTCCTACTCCCCTTAGAATCTTTCTTCCCATTTGGAATGAAATGATCCTGTGTCTTCTGGATTATGCCCAGAAATTCCTGCCATTGCTGTTCCACCGTCATTCCTGCTATTATCCCTTTCCGGTCTACCTTGGCCAGCTCCTCTCTCATGCCTTCATAATCCCCTTTGTTCAACTGCATCACTGACACTTCCGATTTAACCTTCTCCTTCTCAAATTCTATTGTGAGAAATGAAAGAGTGTGTTTGGGATGTGAGAGAGATCGGCAATGGAGCATTAGTTCCCAAATACAAAAGACCTCAGGTGGGTTTTCCCAAGAGGATTAATAAAATTGGACCTGAATAGAACAACAATATTTTAAGAAAGGTAATATTAAATAATAGCAGCTGACATGGAGGCAAAACGTAAAATCTGTGCTCAATAGGAAACAGGGATAAGACAATAATAAAGGAATTAAAGGCACCCCCCTGTAAAATGCCATTGGGTAGTGACAGTATTTTGCATACATCTCTGCATAGAACAGTTTAAAAAGTATTTTATGATTGTTTCTCCTTATTGGCTATACATTGTAGCATTTGTCTATTAGGTCATTAATTCCAGCACTGAATGTCTCCTGTTAATCACAGCTATTGCAAAAACAACTTTTGGAACTGCTGACATTTATTAGACTCAATACTATCCACAGCTGTGAGCATTGAACAAGGGAGTGGGCAGTCAGGTGAAGAGGGCTCCAGATGCTCCAGAAACCACATGGATTTTGCCCTACCAGCGTACGTCCTGTTAATGGTCAATCACTCAAGAACAATGTTAATGAGCTTAGTGCAAGGCTGTTGTTTCAAAAGTAGATCAAGGACTGCTACAACTATGTTTTTTGTTTGACTGAAGCATGGCCCACCCCTGACTCATCTCACCCTGCTATACATCTTGATGGTTTCTCTATTTATTGCACAGGCTGTATGGAATCCTCAGACAAGGGGAAAGGCTGCGTCATCTGCTTTTGTGGCAATGCTTCATAGAGCATTGATGTGACGGTCTTAGCTCAATTCTGCTCCCCTGACCAGGAACAACTGTTCATAAAATGGTGTCCTTTTTATCTACTGAAGGAGTTCACCTCTATCATCCTGTTGGTTGTCTACATACATCCCAAAGCCAATGCCAAGTTAGGTGGAACTGGATGAATTATACGATGTCGTCCATTCTTGGGGCAGCAAACTCTGATGCCCTATTCATCATCATTGGTGACAATGACCAAGCTAACTTCAGGCACATATTCCCCTCATATCATCAGCATGTCAGGAGTCAAGAGTGTTTTATTGTCATATGTCCCAGACAGAACAATGAATTTCTTACTTGCTGCAGCACAACAGAATATGTAAACACAGTACACTGTAAACAATATGATACCCGAGAAAAAAAAAAGTTCAGTGTGTATATATATATATACACATACTCACAAGTACACACACACACACACATACATACATATAGTGCATTCAGAAAGTATTCAGACCCCTTCATTTTATCCACATTTTGTTACGTTACGGCTTTATTTTAAAATTGATTAAATCATTTTTTTAAACAACAATCTACACACAATAGCCCAGAAAGAAGAAGCAAAAACAGGTGTTTAGAGATTTTTGCAAAGTAATTAAAAATAAATAACTGAAATATGACATTTTCATAAGTATTCAGACCCTTTGCTCAGTACTTTGTTGAGGCACCTTTGGCAGCGATTCCAGCCTCAAGTCTTCTTGGGTATGATGCTACAAGCTTGGCACACCTGTATTTGGGTAAGTTCTCCCATTCTTTGCATATCCTCTCAAACTCTGTCAGGTTGGATGGGGAGCGTCGATGCACAGCTATTTTCAGGTCACTCCAGAGATGTTCGATCCGATTCAAGTCCAGGCTCTGATTGGGCCACTCAAAGACATTCACAGACTTGTCACGAAGCCACGTTGTCTTGGCTGTGTGCTTAGGGTCGTTGTCCTGTTGGAAGGTGAACCTCTGCCTCAGTCTGAGGTCCAGAATGCTCTGGAGCAGGTTTTTAATCAAAGATCTCTCTGTACTTTGCTCCGTTCATCTTTCCCTCAATCCTGACTAATCTCCCAGTTCCTGCCGCTGAAAAACATCCCTTTAGGTGCCTTTTAGCAAACACCACGTGGGCTGTCATGTGGCTTTTACTGAAGAGTGGCTTTCATCTGGCCACTGCCATAAAGGCTTAATTGATGGAGTGCTACAGATATAGTTGTCCTTCTGGAAGGTTCTCCCATCTACACAGAGGTACTCTGAAGCTCTGTCAGAGTGACCACAGGGTTCTTAATCACCTCCCTGACCAAGGCCCTTTTCCCCAGATTGCTTGGTTTGGTCGGGCGGCCAGCTCTATGAAGAGTTCTGGTGGTTCCAAAGTTCTTCCAATTAAGAATAACGGAGGCCACTGTGATCTTCGGGACCTGCAATGCTGCAGAAATTGTTTTGAACCCTTCCCCAGATATGTGTGTCGACACAATCCTGTCTCGGAGGTCTACGAACTATTCCTTCGTCTTCATGGCTTGGTTTTTGCTCTGACATACACTGTAAACTGTGGGACCTTATATAGACAGGTGTGAGCCTTTTCAAATCATGTCAATTCAATTTAATTTAAATGGACTCCAATCAAGTTGTAGAAACATCTCAAGGATAATCAGTGGAAATAGGATGAACCTAAGCTCAATTTTGAGTGTCATAGCAAAGGGTCTGAATGCTTAGGTAAATGTGATATTTCAGTTATATCTTTTTAATTATTTGCAAAAATTTCTAAACACCTGTTTTCGCTTCTTCATTCTGGGGTATTGTGTGTAGATTGATGTTAAAAAAATGAATTTAATTCATTTTAAAATAAGGCTGTAATGTAACAAAATGTTATATATATTTATATACACACACATACACTTCACACATACTCAAAAAACCCCCAATAGTAGTGCAATGGTAATAATAATAATAGTCTATTGTTGTTCAGAGCTTATCTGAAGTTGTAGTGTTGTACTGATGGCTATTGGGAAGAAGTGGTTCCTGAACCTGAATGTTAGTTTTCAGGCTCCTGTACCTTCTTCCCAATGCCAGGGGTGAAATGAGTGTGTAGCCAGGATGGTGTGGGTCTCTGATGATGTTGGCTGCCTTTTTGATACAGCGACCGATAAATCCCTTTGATGGTGGGGAGTTCAGAGCCGGTGATGGACTGGGCAAGGGTCACAACTTTTTGCAGTCTTTTCCACTCCTGGACCTTCAAGGTTCCGAACCAGGCCATGATGCAAATCAGGGTGTTAACAATCCTGACCACTGCCACAGTGTTATCAAATGTGTCTTTAACTTCATTACGTGCCCTCATTTCACCATCTATCGTTGTTCTTCCTGCTGCCTTGCACACAGAGTTTGAAGTGTGAGGTTCCAACAAAGGGAGTTGTTTGAGAAAGCTGAGGGTTGACTTCATGATTGCCTCGAGCTAGTGGATTGGAAAGTGTTGAAGATCACTTTATCCAGCCTAAATGAATACAACTCAGTCATCACTGGTTTCATCAAGAAATACATTGACGACAGCGTTTCGCCAAAGCCAAATAGAATCTATTCTGAAAAAAAAAATCTTGGATGAACAGGGGGAATTCACTCTCTGCTAAATCCAAATATACGGCTTTCATGAAGGATGATTCCAAAATGTACAAGATGGCTAAGTATGATCTCCACAAGGCTATCAGAGATGCCAAGAGAGAAGTCCAAAAGACGATGGAGGCACAATTCAATAAACCGATTGCCACACGACTATTGTAGGGCCTGAATACCACTGTGGTTCCACCGGGTGGCGCTGTACGATGGCAGTCTCGCCAATAGTCTGTCTCGTCCTTTTCTTATTTTGCCGTTTTTAGTCAGTTGTTAAATGTATGTTTTAGTGTATGTTTAGTTTTGTATTATGTGGGAGATAGGTGGGTGGGAGGGGGGGTGCAGGAAACCTTTTATTATCTCTTTCCTCGACGGAGATGCAACTTTTTCCGTATCATATCTCCGTCCGCACTGCCGTCCCTTTGCTGAGGATCAACTTCAGGAGCTCCACGTGGGAGCCTGTGGACTGAACGTTGTGGACCTCACGTTCCCTTGGTTAGGGATCGACTTCGGGAGATTCAACCGCAAGAGTTTCGACCACCCTGATTGAGGGAGCTTCGATTGCCACAACGCGGGGGCTTTGATCGCCGGGTGCGGGAGCTTCGATCGTCCCGACTGCAGATGGTTCGACTCCCCCGACCGCGGGAGAAAAGGAGGGAAGAAGATAATACGTTATTACCTTCCATCACAGTGGTGGAAGTTTATGATCATTTTTATGTAGTTGTGTGTCTCGCTGCTTTTTTTGGTATGACTGTACGGAAAATCAAATTCCTTGTATGTTTTTACATACTTGGCTAATAAATTAATTACAATTACAATTACCATTACAATGACCACAAGCCAGAATCAGCTCTCTGGCAATGACACAACTCTACTAGCTGTGTTCAATGCCGTTTATGCTTGGTCTGACCAGGCAAAGTTCTATCCAGACAGGTCTCCCATCCCCACACTGGCTGTGTCCAATACAGGTATCTCGGTGGAGAAGTCAGAACTGTTTTCACAAGGGAAAAATCTAGGAAAGCAGCTGTAACAGATGGAATCTCTGGACAGATTCTTAAAATATGCACCAAGCAACAAGCCATAGTCTTCACCGGTATCTTCAACCTCTCATTTCAACAGACTTCTCACCCCATCTGCTTCAAGCAAATATCAATCTTTCCAATCCCCAACAAAGGTACAATGGCGTGTCAATGACTATTACCCAGTAGCTCTAACATTGACAATATCGAAATGCTTTGAAATATTGGCAATGCTCCGCACCCATGTCAGTTTTCTCTTTCTACACCATTCGCAATTTCCTTATTTTTAAGGATGTTTTTAGAGCTCAGCTTTCAGCCTGAATAAACTTATTTCAAAACCTCTAGACCTTGGCATTGGAGGATCTGCAACTGGCTCCTGGATCTCCTGACCTGCAGACCTCAGTTAGTTACACTTGGTCGTAATATTTCCACCACCCTGACCCTCAACACTGGTGCTTCTGAATCCCTCACTCTACTCCCAGCAAATCCATGACTGTGCGGCCAGCTACAATGCCAACTCAATCTTTAATTTTGCCGAGGATGAATGTCGAGGAGGATGCAGAGGAGCTACTCCACAACTGCTCAGGGGGCATGGAAAGAAGTCAGGTACAGGATACTGAGTTGGATGATCAGCCATGATCATATTGAAAGGTGGTGCAGGTTCGAAGGGCCGAATGGCCTACTCCTGCACCTATTTTCTATGTTTCTATGCTCTTTTTTGATAGATTGGGTATTGATCAAGGACTTGGCAACTGACCTCAACAAGAATGCCACAGTTGTTACCAACTTCATGAGGAAATGTGTAAAGAAGTGTGTCCTTCCAGGACAAGGGGTCACAGCTTAAGGTTAAGGGGGAAATCCTTTAGGATCGAGATGAGAAGAAACTTTTTCACACAGAGAGTGGTGAATCTCTGGAACTCTCTGCCACAGAGGGTAGTTGAGGCCAGTTCATTGGCTATATTTAAGAGGGAGTTAGATGTGGCCCTTGTGGCTAAAGGGACCAGGGGGTATGGAGAGAAGGCAGGTACGGGATACTGAGTTGAATGATCAGCCATGATCATATTGAATGGCGGTGCAGGCTCGAAGGGCCGAATGGCCTACTCCTGCACCTATTTTCTATGTATCTATGTATCTATGTCCCACCAAGAGCATTCTCTAACTAGAAGCCATGTATGACCCAGGAGGTCCACAATCCATCAGATCTGTGGCGTTCAAGTCAGGTGATCAGAAGTCGTACAAGTTGTACAGCTGCAACCTCAAGAATGTCATGTAGAACACGAAGAAACATTTCCACTCTAAACTGGAGGTTTATGCAATCTATCCACAATTATGGCAGGGCTTGCATGCCATCACTTCCTATAAGGAGAAAACAAATAATTTAATTGACAGCAATGCATCACTCATGGATGAGCACAATGCTTTCCAGGCTCGGTTCAAAAGGCAGAACAACAATGTATCTTCACGAGCATCCACTCCCTGACGATAGTGTGATCTCAGTCTCTGAGGCTGATATCAGGATATCCTTCATGAGGATGATCCCTCAGAAAGGGTTCGATGCTGAGAGTGTACCTAGATGCACTCTTAAAACTTGCATGGCCCAACTATCTTTGCCGCCACATTCAACGTCTCATAACTATGGTCCAAGATCCCCAACAGTTTTAAAAGGGCATCCATAATAACGTGCCCAAGAAGAATAAGACATATGCAATAATGTCTACCGACTGGTGGCACTCATGTCCATTGTAATAATGTGCTAAAAGAGGTCAGTTATGACTCAAATCAACTCCTGCCTTCATAATAATCTGAACTCATTTTAATTTGCCTACCACCATAACAAACAAAAATAGATGTGATCTCAATGGTCTACTGGGGTAACGGATGCACATACATCAGGCTTGTTTGTTTGCGATTACAGCTTGGTGTTCAACACCATCATCCTTTCTCTACTCATCATCAAACTCAGGGAACTAGGTCTCTGTTATTTCCCATGCAACCGGATCCTAATTTCCTCATCAGCAGTACATCAGCAACTCCATCATAACAAAAAGGTAATTACTCTAGCTCACAACCTGAAACACAGGAGAATCTCAGGGCTATGTGCTCAGCCTTCTGCTCTACCCTCTCTATACTGAGGACCATGTAGGCAGACACAGTTCCAATGCCATTGTTAAATTCGCCGACTACACCACCATCATTGAATGAATATCCGGTTATGACAAGTCAGAGTACAGAAGGGAGTTGAATAACCTGGTTCACTGGTGCCATGACAATAATTTTGCTCTCAACATTAGCAAGATTAAGGAGCTAGTTGTTGACTTCAGGAAGGGAAGGGCAAGAGAAGAATTGCCTGCCTTATCAGTGAGCAGTGGTGCACAGGGTCAATAGTTTCAAGTCCCTGGATGTGCATCTCTTTGATGATCTGACCGGGGCCCAGTACCGATACAATTACAAGAAAGGTCACCAAAATGTTTCCTTCCTCAAAGGTTTGAGATTTGGCATGTTGCTGAATATCCATGAAACATCTCCAGGTTGAGAGGTTACTGCCTGGTTGCATTATGGCTTGACTTGATAATTTGAATGCTTGAGAATGAAGGAGGCTGCAGAAAGTGGTGGACATTGTTCAGTCCATCTTGGTTGCTGACACCCACTATAAAAAGTATCGACCAGAAGTGTAGTCTTATAAAATCGAAAACATTTGGGGCGCCATGGTGGCGCAGCGGTAGAGTTGCTGCATTACAATGCTTACAGCTCCAAAGAGCCAGGTTCGATCCTGACTATGGGTGCTGTTTGTCCGGAGTTCATACATTCTCCCCGTGACCGTGTGGGTTTTCTCCGAGATATTCTCCGAGATATTCTCCGAGACACCAAGGACATACAGGTTTGTAGGTTGATTGGCTTGGTATAACTGTAAATTGTCCCTTGTGTGTGTAGGGTAGCGTTAGTGTGTGGGCATCGCTGACCGGTGCGGACTCGGTGGACTGAAGGGCCTGTTTCTGCACTGTATCTCTAACATAAAATAAACTAAACTAAACACCACCCTGTCCGTATTCTCATCTCGCTGTCACTATTAGGAAGAAGATACAGGAGTCTGAGAACCATTATTTCCAGATTGAAGAACTGCACCTTTTCATCAACCTGGCTCTTCAACTATGTCACACAATTCTAATCACAGCAAACTGCTCTTGACTTTGCACCATGAATCTTGCAGTACATACTTTAGCTTACACTCTCATAGACTGGTTACCTGGAATGTCTGATAATTTATTGTATACTTATTAGTTGCTTTGTTGCTTTCACTGTGTCTGGAGTAATCAAGTAAGAAACCCGTTGTTCTGGAACCCCTGCATTTGACAATGAAACATTATTTGCTATTGAACATCCCTGCCCACCTCCGATTCTGCTTCCACCACCAAACAGGAGCAATTTATAGTCACAAATTAAATGATCAGCATGTCTTTGGGGTGAGAGGAGAAGCTGCAGCACTTGGAGGAAACTCATTTGGTAACGGGGAGAAATGCAAATTCAGCACAGAAAGTAACCATCATTGTCAACGTTCACGAGAGCAAAGCCGAGGAGAAGCCTGAACCCGGCTGAGGATGAGAGAGAGCCCGAGGGAGGGAGGAAGCGAGGAACTGGGAATCCCGAGCAAGCCAAGGGGAAGCTGAAAGCTGAGGAGGTTGGAAGAGCGAACAGCAGTATGCATCCAAGAGCTTGCATCTGCCCAGGACAGGGGCAACCAGGCAAAGCAAAGGACCACTGGCCCCGAGGACAGACTCAAGGCAGATGAAGGTTTAAAAAAAAACATTTCCTGAAGATGAAGTAGAGGTTGACAGCACCAACACACCCCTTCCTGGTGATGCTACTGATAAACTAGGTGATGAGTATTGGCCTGGCAAGATTTGATGCAGTAGCTATAAAAAATCATTGACTAAAGAACAAATGGAGGTAGAACAATGGGTTGAGTTAACCCCTGACCTCACCTCCATCAAAGTTCGAGGCCCGGTGATAATTTTTGTAATGGTGTTTTGAGCAGAATAGTAGAATCGATTGGGAGTCTGAAACATGAATTATCTGAGGGCTTGGAGGTTTGAATGTTGCCACACACAAGCCAAAAAACCCATGACGCTTGTCCTCTACCAGGTTGTTAATGATCCAGTCATAGAGGTTGCAATAGAATCCTAAATAATAGGAAGCATTTATTTTGTAGTCATTTATAATTTACAGCTTTGAGTTGCAGTCTAATGCAGATTATCAAACAATGTTAAGTTTATTCACAGTAAGCATTGTATGTTTGTAACTAATATAAGACAGCCAGTTTATTTTTGCTCACCAGTACAAAAATTTGGGTTAGGCTTAAAAGGAAAATGTTGTTGCAGTTGAAGTACATAACTATTTTGAATCCTTCAGATTTTAAAACTCACATTTGTAATTCTGAAATGACAACATTTGCTTAACCTATTACATGTCAACCTTTTTAATGTTTATTAAAGTCTTCAAAGGTTAAAAAAAATGATTGTGATTGAATTTGGACAGCTGGAGCTATGCAGCAACAGGTTAACTGCTGTGTCAGCCATTTGAGTGTAGATTGTTCCACTTGGGCAAGACACAACATACACAGTGGATATCTACCCTAAAAGCACTCACACCAAGGTTTAAGGATATCACATGCATTAGGTATATGCCTTGCTATGTATTCACTAATGAGCCTGTGAGAGGTATGGAAAACACTGGATTAATTAAACAGCGATGAAAGTAATCATGAGAGGTAGAAATGTCTGACAACAAGGGAAATATTTAAAGCAAATTATCAGTCATCAGAGAAGTTCAAATTGTGTTACTTTAAAGTATGACTGGAATTTAGGTATGACAATAAATAAGATTTAACAAATATGGATTATTTTATTTTTGGGATAACACAGGCTTTAAAAAAACAATTATTCTGGAGGTCTCTATTCTGTTATACATGACATGCCTCTGACATTACCTATTTTCAATAATATCTCTTAAGTATCCCTAAGCCCATTTCTTTCTATAAAGGTCTGTTGTCTCAGTTGAGCAATTAACTGGGAGAAGGTCTGACAAATTCACTCTAGTTATTTTTCTAAGGACCCCTAAATAAAAATTGAAATTTATTTTTTAAGGTTTCTTGTGAACAAAAATGTTCATCTAAAGCTCACAAAAAAGCTTTGAACTCAATGTTTGCCGTCCTTTCATACACCAAATCTCCTCACAAATAGTGACTCCAGCAAGTGATATACTTCCCCATCACCAAATGCTCACTTTTTGTTAGGGCCTCAAACTTTATCCACCATTTGTATTCCCACCCATTAGCTTTCTGAAGGAAATCTGCAATATGTTAGTGGACAATCATATTAGTAGATTCTCCACAACTTTAGCCTTACGGAAATAATAACTGATTCCTCCTTTGGTCAATAGTCAGGAATACAATTAATTTCCAAGGGTTCTTTCATTTCTCTTCTATACATTGTCATGCGAACACACCTAAGTTTAAATTTATTGTTAACTGATTCAGTGTTTTACAAATATTAGTAGGGCAATTTCATGCCCTGAATTCATAAGTGAGGCACAGGTTACTACAATTAACTGGAGGCTAATTTGAGTATCAGCATGAAGACAGGAAAGAGTAATTTTACATGCCTCTAATTATGCAAAGTCTTCCTATGCTTTCTTCTTAATCATAACCAGAAGCATTGCCACTTATTTTGTAGATGAGAATCTGCAAGGGAATGGAAAGTAAATTACTGCACCATATTTTTTTCTTTATGGATTTGGCCATGCATTTTATAGACCAGATAGCCTGACATCAGTGGTGGGGAAGTTGCTGGAGTCAATCATAAAAGATGAAATAGCGGCACATTTGGATTGCAGTAACAGGATCGGTCCGAGTCAGCATGGATTTACGAAGAAGAAATCATGCTTGACTAATCTTATGGAATTTTTTGAGGATGTAACTTGGAAAATGGACAAGGGAGAACCAGTGGATGTAGTGTACCTTTGATAAGTATTTGATAAGGTCCCACATAGGAGATTAGTGGGCAAAATTAGGGAACATGATATGGGGGTAGAGTGCTGACATGGATAGAAAATTGGTTGGCAGACAGGAAACAAAGAGTATGGCTTAACCGGTCCCTTTCAGAATGGCAGGCAGTGACTAGTGGGGTACCGCAAGGCTCGGTGCTGGGACCGCAGCTATTTACATTATACATTAATTATTTAGATAAAGGGATTCAAAGTAACATTATCAAATTTGCAGATGACACAAAGCTGGGTGGCAGTGTGAACTATGAGGAGGATGCTATGAGAATGCAGGGTGACTTGGACAGGTGAGTGGGCAGATGCATGGCAGATGAAGTTTAATGTGGTTAAATGTGAGGTTATCCACTTTGGTAGCAAAAACAGGAAGGCAGATTACTATCTAAATGGCGTCAAGTTGGGGAAAAGGGTAGGTACAATGGGATCAGGGGGTCCTTGTACATCAGTCAATGAAAGTAAGCATGCAGGGACAGCAAGCAGTGAAGAAAGCAAATGGCATGTTGGCCTTTATAACAAGAGCAGTTGAGTATAAGGGCAAAGAGGTCCTTCTGCAGTTGTACAGGCCCCTAGTGAGATCACAGCTGGAGTATTGTGTACAGTTTTGGTCCCCTAATTTGAGGAAGAACATTCTTGCTACTGAGGAAGTGCAGCATAGGTATACAAGGTTAATTCCCGGGATGGCGGGACTGTCATATGCTGAGAGAATGGAGCGGCTGGGCTTGTATATTACGGAGTTTAGAAGGATGAGAGGGCATCTTACTGAAACATGTAAGATTATTAAGGGTTTGGACCCGCCAGAGGCAGGAAACATATTCCCGATGTTGGGGGATTCCAGAACCAGGGGCCACTGTACGGAGATGAGGAAACACTTTTTCACACAGATGTATGAGTCTGTGGAATTCTCTGCCTCAGAGGGCGGTTCTCTGGATACTTTCAAGAGAGAGCTAGATAGGGCTCTTAAAGATAGCGGAGTCAGGGGATATGGGGAGAAGGCAGGAACGGGGTACTGATTGTGGATGATCAGCCATGATCATATTTAATGGTGGTGCTGACTCGAAGGACCGAATGGCCTACTCCTGCACCTATTGTCTATTGTCTATTTTCTCAACCATGAAACTTCCATTACCTTTTTGCAACATTGCAAAATATTGCTGAAAAGCTAACGATCATTAACAGTGCACATGTTTGCTACGACAGAAATAGGCAAGCAGCTTATCACCAATAAATTACATGCTACCATTAGCTGCAAGTTTCAGGACAATTTGTGTCTCTCTACCGTTGGTTTAATCCCTTTGAAATTACACTATTGAAATTTTGATTGCTCACTTACTTTGTGGAGAAAATTGTTTTTAACGAAAAAAGAACATAATTTAAACATGATAATTGTCAAAAAAGTGATTCAAAGTGCTGGAGTAACTCAGGGTAAAACAGCATCTCTGGAGAACATGGATATGCGATGTTTCAGGTTGGGACCTTACTTCAGACTGATTGTGTGTGTGTGTGAGTGTGTGTGGGCGGGGGGGGAGGGGAAGCAGGGAAGCAGATGGGGCAGGACAAACACTGGCTGGTAATAGGTGGTTACAGGTGAGGGATGTTTCTCATAGGCATATGGTTGACCAAAGGCCAGAGGTGAAAAGAGAGAAAAGGATTGCAGAGTTGCAAATTGTGAACCTCGAGGAAGAGTTAGGGTAGGGGGGAATATGCAAGTCCAGATGGGGTGCAGGGGTGGTGTGTCCAGGGGGAGGGGGGGGGGGTGGTTTAGTAACCTATAGTTGGGGGATTCAATGTTCATACAGTTGGATTATAAGCTACCCAAGCAGAATATGAGGTGCTGTTCTCCAGTTTTTCTGTGGTCCACTCTGGCAATGTGAGAGGGGGCTAAAATGGTTAACAACCCGGAGATCGATTACAATATAATGGGATGAACATTGAAGTATCCTACTTTAAATAATACCAAATACCAATGCCTCCCACCTTCTCCCCCTCTCCCTTTTTCCTACCCTTTTCTTCCCTGCATTTTCCTGGATTCACACCCATTTCTCCTCTTCAAACTTGTCCCGCCCCTTCCACCTCTATTCCTTCTTCTGGCTTCACAATTCACACCCTTCTGTGCTTAGCTCACACTTTTTGTCTTTGCATCTCTGGTATTTGTCCCATCATCTGCTAATTACCAGCTATAACATGACAGGGTTTCTGCAGTTGTACAGAGCCCTAGTGAGACCACACCTGGAGTATTGTGTGCAATTTTCAACCCCTAATTTGAGGAAGGACATTCTTGCTATTGAGGGAGTGCAGCGTAGGTTTACAAGGTTAATTCCCGGGATGGCAGGACTGTCATATGCTGAGAGAATGGAGCGGCTGGGCTTGTACACTCTGGAGTTTAGAAGGATGAGAGGAGATCTTATTGAAACATATAAGATTATTAAGGGTTTGGACCCGCTAGAGGCAGGAAACATGTTCCCGATGTTGGGGGAGTCCAGAACCAGGGGCCAGAGTTTAAGAATAAGGGCTAAGCTATTTAGAACAGAGATGAGGAAACACTCATTCTCAGAGAGTTGTAAGTTTGTAGAATTCTCTGCCTCAGAGGGCGATGGAGGTCGGTTCTCTGGATACTTTCAAGAGAGAGCTAGATGGGGCTCTTAAAAACGGTGGAGTCAGGGGATATGGGGAGAAGGCAGGAACGCGGTACTGATTGGGAATGATCAGCCATGATCACATTAAATGGCAGTGCTAGCTCAAAGGGCTGAATGGCCTACTCCTGCACCTATTGTCTATTGTCTAATCACTGGAAGTGTCTTGAGAGCAGTCAGTATTACAGTCGAAGAGGTGCTGAAAGTCCTGATGCGTATGTAGGTTGACAAATCTCCCGGGCTGCATCAGATATATCTGAGGATACTCTGGGAAACTAGAGAGGAAACTGGGGAAGCGCAAAATTTACGAATCTGTAAATCCTGGCTAAAATAGAGCTAAAATAGAGACAAAATAAAGCAGTGGATTCATGCATCTACTAGGCCCGTTAGCCATTTCTGTGTAAGAAGCCACAGGCTGCTTACTGGTGCCGGCAAGTCTATGTCCCAGATCAATACCTCAGATAAGGAAGGTCCAAGTATCTTTGTAATTGTTAGTATGTATGAGAATCTTGCAGAGGAACTCCAACGTATTGTAAATGCATGAGTTTGATTGCAAAGGGATTGTAAATAATGTAAATAATGTTGCAAGACAGTTACCCTGCTGTTTGTTGATTGGCCAGAGTGTTAAGCCCTGGCAGAATTGTTTTATGTTCCAGGGTAAATGTTGCATTATTCAGTTAACCTGACTTCCTTCCAGAAGCTTCTGTAAGAAACATTGTTTAAGACTCTGTAATTGGATTGGGGAACTGTCAATAATGTATTGTTTTAATTGATATGTATGATTGGATTGTAAGGGGAACCACCTCTATGTAGTTCGTCCCCTCAAGGTTAGTGAACCTATAAAAGGTAGCCCCCATTTAGATCGGTGTCGATCTTCTGGAAGGGCACTTGGGACTGCATGACCTTTTGGGCAATGTCTGCTTGCACGAGGCTGAAGGGCTTGGCCAGGCAGAGACAAGGATCGATCCCGCGGTGGTTAGGTATTGTATAAGGGAATTTGTGTTTGTTCTAAAAATAAAGATTAGTTGGTTCAGTGCTTGAGTCGCTTTTTTTTTACTGAACTAGACTAGGGGGTAAGCTTTAGGAGTATATTTACAGGAGCACACCTAATGTCAAGCAGGATATTCTGAATTATTTTTTATCCAATAAGAGTGAAGATTGTGTAATGTCAAGATAGGCACAATTTGGACACAAACTTTAAAATTGGCACTTCCATGTGCCTGTTCATCTTTTCTTTCTGGGTGCTGAATGTAATTGTTGACAAAGATTTGGTAAGTTGTTGCAGTCCACCATGTAAATGTAGTCAGTGTTCCTCAGGAGGAAGGAGTCAATACATTGGTATTAGTTTCTTATTATCAGATGTACCGAGTTACAGTGGAGGCTGAGAATACATGCTTGTGGGTCACCTGTGTTGAGAATCTTTGTGGAATATGTCTTGGTTGCTTCCTGCACTGATTGCGATCTATGAGTCAGGAAGTCAATGATCCAGTTGAAGAGGGAAGGAGAGGAAGTTGGTTGGTATTTATCATGTTAATAGCAAAGTTATAGCCAATGAATAGGAGTTTGACATGCAGTGCCCTCCATAATGTTTGGAACAAAGACCCATCATTTATTTATTTGCCTTTGTACTCAACAATTGAAATAGAATAAATCACATATGGTTAAAGTGCACATTGTCACGTTTTATAAAAGGCCATTTTTATACATTTTGGTTTCACCATGTAGAAATTACAGCTGTGTTTACACATAGTCCCCCCATTTCAGGGCACCATAATGTTTGGGACATATGGCTTCACAGGTGTTTGTAATTGTTCAGGTGTGATTAATTGCCTTCTTAATGCAGGTATAAGAGAACTCTCAGCACCTAGTCTTTCCTCCAGTCTTTTCATCACCTTTGGAAACGTTATTGCTGTTTATCAGCACGAGGACCAAAGTGGTCCCAATTAAAGTCAAAAAAGCCATTATGAGACTGAGAAACAAGAATAAAACTGTTAGAGACATCAGCCAAACCTTTGGCTTACCAAAATCAACTGTTTGGAACATCATTAAGAAGAAAGAGAGCACTGGTGAGCTTACTAATCGCAAATGGACTGGCAGGCCAAGGAAGACCTCCACAGCTGATGACAGAAGAATTCTCTCCATAATAAAGGAAAATCTCCAAACACCTGTCCAACAGATCAGAAACACTCTTCAGGAGTCAGGTGTGGATTTGTTAATGACCATTGTCCGCAGAAAACTTCATGAACAGAAATACAGAAGCTACACTGCAACATGCAATCCACTGCTTAGCTGCAAAAATAGGATGGCCAGGTTACAGTTTGCAAGAAGTACGTAAAAGAGCAACCACAGTTCTGGAAAAAACGTCTTGTGGACAGATGAGATGAAGATTAACTTATATAACAGTGATAGCAAGAGGAAAGTATGGAGGAGTGAAGGAACTGCCCAAGATCCAAAGCATACCACCTCATCTGTGAAACATGGTGGTGGGAGTGTTACGGCCTGGGCATATATGGCTGCTGAAGGTACTGGCTCTTATCTTCATTGATGATTCAATTGCTGATGGCAGTAGCATAATGAATTCTGTGTGTACACACATTCTATCTGCTCAAGTTCAAACAAATGCCTCAAAACTCATTGGCCAGTGGTTAATTCTATAGCAAGAGAATGATCCCAAACATACTGCTAAAGCAACAAAGGAGTTTTTCAAAGCTAAAAATTGGTCAATTCTTGAGAGGCCAAGTCAATCACCCGATCTGAACCGAATTTTATATGCTGAAGAGAAAACTGAAGGGGGCAAGCCCCCAAAATAAGCATAAGCTAAAGATGGCAGCAATACAGGCCTGGCAGAGCATCACCAGAGAAGACACCCAGCAACTGGTGATGTCCATGAATCGCAGACTTCAAGCAGTCATTGCATGCAAAGGATATGCAACAAAATACTAAACATGACTACTTTCATTTACATGACATTGCTGTGTCCCAAACTACGCAGTCCTTTACACACTTACTGATGAAGCATGTGAAGACAGTGGCATACTCATTTAGGTTGGTTGCAGAGTCCTTGAATATGAACAATTCCTTTGCAGTCGCCAAAGGTCTCCAGTATTTCCTCACACAAGTACTATATGATGTCGTTCAAACAAAGCAGGTTGTTGGGTTCTGGATGGTGTCAACTTTCTGAAGACATGTTAGGGCTCAATTCTTCTGTGCAAGAGGATTTTTTTAATCTCATATGATTCAACATGGAAAAATCTCTGAGCGTTAGGGAATGTGGACTTGGGAGTTGTGGTGGTGGTGGTGGTGGCTGCTGTTAAAGAGGTGTATCAATTTATAATGAGTGCCAAATATCTGATCTCAATGTAGCTACAATAATCATGCTGCTGGTCTATTCTCACAATGAAGGACAAGGGACTGCAAAGAACCTAGAACTAGAAATTGCTTATCGAGCTAGATTTAACTTTTTTCGCTAATAAAGGGCCACCTAAGCCTCCAAAGATCCAACTTAGAGTAGGTATATTCATTTTGAAAGATCAAATTAACACCTATGATATTGATGAAGTAAACAAAAAATCAGCATGTAATTCCCAAGGTCTTTAAACCAAATCGACCATGTTATGAAGTCATCCAGTTTCATAATACAAACACATTGGCTGCCGATTGCCATCTTTCATCTCCTTGGAATATAATCATAGTCATAGAGTCTTGCAGTGTGAAAACTGGCCCTTTGGCCAAAGTTGCCCACACTGGCCAACATGTCCCATCTACAGTGAAGAAGGGCCTCGACCCAAAACATCACCCATTCCTTCTCTCCAGAGATGCTGCCTGTCCCGCTGAGTTACTCCAGCTTTTTGTGTTTATCTCCCATCTACACTAGTCCCACCTGCCTGCATTTGGCCCATATCCCTCCAAACTTGTCCTATTCATGAACCTGTTGAAATGTTTCATAAACGGTGTGATAGTACCTGCCTCAACTACCTCCTCCGGCAGCTTGTTCAATACACCTACCACCCTTTACTTGAAAAAGTTACCATTCAGTTTCCTATTGAATCTTTCCCCCCTTACTTTAAACCTATGTCCTCTGGTTCTCGACTCCCCTATTCTGGGCAAGAGACTCTATGCATCTACCCAATCTATTCCTCTCATGATTTTGTAAATCTCTATAAGATCACCCCTCGTCCTCCTGTGCTCCAAGGAATAGAGTCCATGGCTGCTCAACCTCTCCTGAAAGCTCAGGGCCTCAAGTCCTGACAACATCCTTGTAAATCTTCTCTGCATCCTTTCCAACTTAACATCTTTTCTATAATATTCTGTATTGCCCAAAACTGAACACAATACTCTAAATGTTGCCTCACCAATGTCTTATGCAACTACAACATGGCCTCCCAACTTCTATACTCAATGCTCCAACTGATGAACGCCAATGTGCCATCCATCTGCTTTACATCACTGCCTAGAGCCCTACTGTTCACCGTGTAGGTTGTGCCCATGTTAGAATGTTTACCATTTTATCCCCTGCCACCTCTGATTTCTGCTTCTGCATTCACCCTCCACTATCCTCAATCAGCACCAACCGTGCAAAACATTTTGCACTATCCACCTGAATTCCTCCTTCTAACAAGTGAATTGCACAAGTGTATTTTCCGTACAATATAAGTGACGATCTCAGCTCAAATAATTCCCAAAAATCTCATTCCCCTCTGATTTCCTACAATCTACTAACTCTCACAAGCCCATCCACACCCCCAATTCGCCTTAAACACACCTACAACATGGATGACTTGCAGAAACTAATCGCATGTTTTTGTGTTGTGGGAGGAAACCAAAGAATTGACACGTTTTATTTTATTTTTACTAGCAATTATCCAAAGCTAGGAAATTAGGTACTGCAAATAATAAATACAAATCAGACTTGCATTTGTACTGTGGGACCTGGATTTAATTATAATAAGGAAGGTTCTATCTCCCAGAAATATTACAAAACTGAGCAGCTAGAAAAAGGCAACAGATCATATTCCAATGTTTCAACCTAAAATATTTCCATCAACATTCCACTTAATTATCTTGCCAGTTGTGGTATTAATGTTCAGACTATTGAGATATTCCAATTGCAGGTTTTTGTATGTAATAAATCCAAAAAAAGAGGCCTCTTTTGAGAACTATTGTGGAAAAGAAAGTGTAGAATGTTTTTTCAAACCTTCTCAAGTTACCACAATATAAATGAGATTTTTTGATGTGGAAAAATGTACATTTTAAACTATTTTACAATTGAAGTAACCAGTGCATGGTTACAAATACAATGGCAATCATTGAGAAGAGATTTCAAAGGTGGAGGCAGGGATGAATTCCATATAATTATAATGTATCTACTCCCCATGTTTGTTTTAATTATACTTTACACACTAAAAATGATGAATTTGCAGTTCTCATGACAATTTAGAGGCCATTCCAGAATTTAATCTACACATGTGTCACACATTATTTTTATTGCTGGGCATTATTATTTGAGATCTAGTTAAATTATTCAGGAATTTAAAATTAATTGTTGCAACAAAGAGAAGTACGTGAAATGCAATATCAAATAAAGGAAATAAAGGATAGTTGTGCCTTAAAAGGTTGATGTATATCTTAATTTCGCTTAAATGGCAGGCAGAATTACTATTATTCAGACAAAATGTCAAATTAATACTTTAAGATAAATATAGACTAAATAATTAGTATGTGGGTTTTGCACAGAGGTGTCATGATGAAGGGAATCCTTTTTGTCGAGATCACGTCGTGCATAGATTTGAAGATAAGGTGCAAACCATCAATAGTGTGACAGGAAGCATTGATAAAAGGGCATGCAAGGAATCTATATTTATGTTGTTACCAGCATTAAAAACTATTAATCATACCCTCAAACAGACAAAAATAGCATTAGACATACACTTGTCCTCTTATGTGATACAAAGAAATAGCTGCTCTCTGGCTGGTTAAACATACTGCATAGGATTCCATAAATAGGAAGATTAAGGTATTCAAGTACGTGCTACATGAACAAATCACTCAAGTTTTACTAATTTCAGTCTCGTCTATCTCTGTAATTGCTTTTTGCGTCATGTATTTTAACTTGATGGTCATGTTGGTAATTAACCGAAAAGCTCCATTAAAATGAATTCTTATGAAGTTCGACTAAAGCAGGGATGAGAAACTTGTGCCTTAACATGAACCATAGGTTTTTGTATACGATGTATGTTCATTCAATGAAACAATGTTACACTATAACAGAAGCTCAGCTGATGCTGAAAACATGTGATTATTACAAGTAGTATTATTTATCTGATTATGGAACAAGGTTGGTATCAGTAGAGTTGTGGTATGGAAACAGGCCCTTTGGCCCAACTTGCCAACACCGGCCAACATGTTCCAGCTACACTGGTCCCACCTGCCTGCACTTGGTCCATATCCCATCAAACTTGTCCTATCCATGTACTTGTCTAACTGTTTCTTAAACGTTGGGATAGTCCCAGCCTCAACTACCTCCTCTGGTAGCTTGTTCCATACACCCACCACCCTTTGTGTGAAAACGTTACCCCTCAGATTCCTATTAAATCTTTTCCCCTTCACCTTGAACCTGTCTTCTGGTCCTCGATCCCCTACTCTGGGCAAGAGATTCTGTGCATCTACCTGATCTATTCCTCTCATGATTTTATACACCTCAATAAGATCACCCCTCATCCACCAAGGAATGGAGACCCAGCCCACTCAACCTCTCCGTATAGCTCAGACCCACTAGTCCTAGTCAAGTCACATTTATTTATATAGCACATTTAAAAAAAACTCTCGTTGGCCAAAGTGCTTTACATTTGTTATAAGAATAGTATAAACAAACAAACTACATACATATATACATATAGCCCTCGCTCAGAGGATGTCACGAAAGGCTTGGGAGTACAGGTAGGTTTTTAGTCTAGACTTAAAGGAGTCGATCGAGGGGGCAGTTCTGGTGGGAAGAGGGATGCTGTTCCACAGTCTAGGAGCTGCAACCGCTAAGGCACGGTCTCCTTTACCTCGTAGATCTTCTTTGAGCCCTTTCAAGCTTGACAATATCTTTCATAGTGCCCAGAACTGAACACAATACTGTAAATGTGCTCTCACCAACGTCTTATACAACTGCAACATGACCTCACAACCTCTAGACTCAATACTCTTGACTGATAAAGACAAGTAATATCTATTGTTTCTTTTTATTTATATTGCACTATACTCTAGTTCAACTAGTGATTATTAGAGCTTGACCATTAACCAACTTCTTGGTTGATACACATTGCTGGCTATGGAGAGGGTCCAGAGGAGGTTTACAAGAATGATCCCAGGAATGAGTGGGTTAACATATGATGATGTTTGACGGCACTGGGCCTGTACTCTCTTTAGAAGAATGAGGGGGGACCTAATTGAAACGTACCGAATGGTGAAATGCTTGGATAGAATGGATGTGGAGATGATGTTTCCACTCGTGAGAGAATCTAGGACCAGAAGTCATAGCCTCAGAATTATAGGATGTTCCTTCAGGAAGGAGATGAGGAGGAATTTATTTAGTCAAAGGGTGGTGAATCTGTGGAATTCTATGCCACAGAAGGCTGAAGAGGCCAAGGCAATGGATATTTTTAAGGCAGAAATAGATAGATTCTTGATTAGTACAGGGGTTATGGGGAGAAGGCAGGAGAATGGGGTTAGAAGGGAGAGATAGATCAGCCATGTTTGAAGGGCGGAGTAGATTTGATGGGCCAAATTCTGCTACTAACACTTAAGAGGGGCACAGATCATTTGTACCCTCTGATTTACACCAATTGTACTCCAGTGGCAGCTGTTCAAAGATGTTTTTATAAGAAGGCCACTTTGAGCTTCTTTTCATCCTGAAAGTAGCAGCATTTCGCATTGTGGGAAGAATTGGGAAACAAAGACCGTGTTACTATCAGTGTATTTGGAGCACTGTGTACCAACATTTTGTTTCCATAAATTTGAAATGTAGTTACGATGGGGAAAAGAAAATCTGTTTTTTTTCTCTCATGTTTTTCTGTAATATGGTATTACCCACAGTCAAGCTGTATCATTGACGTTACACACGTAACTGAGCTAGATTCATACCTGCCCATCTGTAGTACTAATTATATCACTCCATTAAGTCACTACAGCAATAAATTTTGTTATGAGGTAATGAAAATAAACTAGCTGGGTTAATGGTATTCTGCTAAATAAATGTTTAAACTGCTCCATTAACTTTAAGGCCCCCTACATAATTGTTAACTGTATTCTTTAGATATTCCGTATAACTAATTAAATATATCATCAGCACACATTTGGAACAAAATTAATTAACGAAGAAGAAATGTCACGTACGGCTAAAATACTTTAGGTGTTAGGAAAAGTAACAAGATATATTTCCTAATTTTGAGAATTGGCAGTCAGAAATAAAACAATTAGTTGAAAAAACTGGCATGCAACAAGTATGGTGGGGTCAAGGAAAGAGCATACACATCGCGGCCCTGTTTCCACCACCACCTCCACACATAAGAAGTGCAAGACAGACACCATTGTATTCAGATGCCAAAAAGTGTGTTCAGCTCTGGCTGAACAACTTCTAATCTTGTATGTGGACTCGATAAGAAGAAGAAGGAGAAGAATAAGTATGGTTGAAAGAATATCAGTCGGGTAGAAGGAAGATCTGGGAAGAACACGTCCTTCAAGTTTGTTTATCCACTCCGAAAGATCCAGCGACCCTCATCACATTTTATAACTGTTTCTAAAATAACTGGAGAATTAATGTTCACAATGAGCCCCTCTGAATATCAATTATATAGCACATTGTTTTGAGATGGTCAATAAGATTGAATTAAAGGGATTACATTCCAGTCTCAGTTTCCAATGCACAAGCTAGACATTCATACTCATTTACTTGAAAATATTCTGACATCAATTCCACGTTTTAATTTTTGGTATTTGTGTCTCCTCATACAAATTGGATTAAAATATTTATCTGGAATTACCCAGTCCATAGTATTCACCACAATACAAAGAGACTTTATATATGTACTGGCCAAAACATAAACTATCCAGGCTAGTGTCATTTATCCACTTTTAGTACAGTCTTGTAGGTTGCAAACACATTGACTGCACAATCAGTTCTTTAACTATCAATCTTCCTGTGTGTTCCTGACCTCCGTCATCTGCTTAAGATGAAATCTTCATAGCTCCAACCAATTACCACCCTCCAACCATAAGCCCGGTTATTAACATCACCATCAAGGGAAATAAGATTTTCCTATTCATTTTATCATGGTCCCGTGCAACTTTATATACTTCAATTAAATCTCTGCTCAGTCGCGTCCTTCAGAAGCTACAGTATGATATCACCAACCTGTCCAAACTTTCCTTGCAGCTAACAATTTTCATTCCTGGCAACATCCTGATAAATTTCCCTGGTCTTTTTCGAGTACTGCCATTTCCTTCCTTCTTTGTAAATATTTAACAGTACTAACTTGTGTTTTATGCTTTTAGTTTTCCCTATTCATATGATACAAATCGTAAAGAAAATAACCTGCATGCCTTATATCCTGTCTCTTATCACCTGTTATGCTACCTCCAAGAATCTATGGACAAGAAACCAAAATTCCCTTTGATCCTCTGTTCTTAGAATCATCTAAAGGGATATAAAAGAACAATGAGGCTTTGGTACAAATTCTCATCCCCATCCTTTACTGCCATCTGTAGAAACCGCGTATTCCGCAACTCCTGTCTTCATTCATCCCTTCCCACCTAAACCACCCACTCCCCAGGTACTTTCCCCTGCAAACACAGGAAAAACAACACCCATCCCTATACCTCCTCCCTTACCTCCATCCAGGGACCCCAGCAGTCCTTTCCTGGTGAGACAGAGGATCACATGCATCTCTTCTAACCTCATCTACTGCATTGAGCCTCCTTTACACTGGCAAGACCAAAGACTAGGCAACCGTTTTGCTGAACACTTGTGCTCAGTCCGCCAAGGCCTGCTGGATCTCTCAGGTGCTATCCATTTAAACTTTTCTTTCCATTCCCATGCCAACCTTTGTGTCCTGAGCCTCCTCAATTGCCAGAGTGCAAACTGGAGGAAAAGCACATCATATTCCACATGGGCAGCTTACTACCTAACGGTATGAAAATTGAGTGCTCCAATTATAGGTAATTATCTACCCCCCTTCTCTCCCTACATCTTTCCCTCCTCCCCCTTCCCTGTGCCCCACCTGGACTGTCACCCATTTCTCCCATTCACCCTTCCCTTCCACATACATTCCTTCCTCTTCCTTCACAAGTCATACCCCATCTATCCTTATCTCACACTTTGTCTTTTTATCTCTTGCGTTTGTTCAACCATCTGCCTATTAACCCCCCTCCCCACCTCAACTACCACTTACCAGGCTTTGTCCTGCCACCACCTCTTTCAGCCTTTTTCTTTCCCACCACAATCAGTCTAAAGAAAGGTTGAGACCTAAAACATCACTTATCCATGTTAGACATTATTTATACAAATTTTAATAGTGTTGTGTTCCATTGATTTATGATATGTCTTACTAGCTGGAAGTGTTTACCTCACCTAGAATAATTTCTACTGTTGAGCCGCACTGGGTGAACTATGCACCCGGCTTTTAAAAAGGTGCAATACAATAAAAGCATTCTCCAGAGATTCTGCCTGAGTCGTTGATTACTCCAGCACTTTGTTTCTTTTTTTCCCTCACAATTCTTTTGTTTTAAGACAGAAGGAAACTCAAGTCCCACCAACATTTTCTCACATTTAGTTTATTTAATTTATGGAGATTACCACCATAATTATTATCTTCAATGTCCTTTGCATTTCAATGTCGAAAAATATATTCAGGATGTTGCAAGCCCTGAGCAATTTATGGTTTAATTGGGTGATTTTCTGAGCTGAGTTCTTCCATTACACAATATTTTTGGAGTTAAACACCCCTGAATGGGGGGTACCGGCTCCCCACAGGGCTGTGTGCTAAGCCCCCTCCTATACTGTCTCTACACCCACGACTGTAGTCCGGCCCACAACAACAACCGCATCGTCAAGTTTGCTGACGACACTACAGTAGTCGGACTCATCTCAAGGGGAGACGAGGCAGCCTATAGAGAGGAAGTCCTGAAGTTGACAGCCTGGTGCTCAGAAAACAACCTGGCTCTGAACACCAAGAAAACAAAAGATCTCATTGTCGACTTCAGCAGGCACAGCACCGACTTAGCCCCCCTATACATCAACGGCGAGTGTGTGGAGAGGGTCTACACCTTCCGGTTTCTCAGCGTCCTCATCTCCGCTGACATCTCCTGGACAGACAACATCACAGCGGTCATCAAGAAGGCTCAGCAGCGGCTGCACTTCCTGAGGGTCCTCAGGAAGCACAACCTGGACTCCAACCTGCTGCTGACCTTCTACCGCTCGTCCATTGAGAGCCTGCTGACATACTGCATTACAGCATGGTACGGCAGCTGCACCATGGCAGACAGGGAGAGGCTTCAGAGGGTAGTTAGGGCAGCACAGAAGATCATTGGCTGCCCTCTCCCCTCCCTGATGGACATTTACACCTCCCGCTGCCTCAGCAGGGCGAAGAACATCATCAAGGACAGCTCCCATCCTGCATTTGGCCTGTTCGACCTGCTGCCCTCAGGGAGGCGCTATAGGTGCATCAGAACAAGGACAAATAGACTCAAGAACAGTTGCTTTCCAAAAGCCATAACCTCCCTGAACTAACATATGCACTGACTTCACAGCCTAACCCCCGGGCTTCCATCTACCCACCTACTGTAATTTGTACTGTAACTGTAATTTTTAATATGTGCAATAACCCATACTGTATATAGGAATCCTATTTATTCACTCTATTCATCCATTGTCTTTTTATAGATATGTGTATAGCGCCGCAGAACTGTGCACCTTATCCCCCCTTTGTTTTGTTTTTTGTTTTTTGTTTTTTGCACTAATTACATGTCTGCACTGAGTAGGAGCTGCTTTTAATCTCATTGTACATGTGTATAGTGACAATAAAATGGCATTCATTCTATGCATCCAAAAACAACAACAGGGTCAGGGTCAGGGTCATAGTCTTCCTGGATGCTGCTGCTTATATCTACTGTTATGGACTACAGCTCAGTGTAACTTTGGAGAGATCACCAAATCGCCAAACTCAAGGAAGAGCCTACAGGTGCATACAGAATAAACACTGCAAATTGTGTCTTTAGTTTAGCTTCGAGACACAGCATGGAAACAGCCCCTTGGGCCCACAGAGTTCGCGCCAACCGCGATCACTCATACGCTAGTTCTATCCTACACACCAGAGACAATTTACAGACGCCAATTAACCTACAATCCCATACATCTTTGGAATGTTGGAGGAAACCGGAGCATCTGGAGAAAATCCACGTGGTCACAGGGAGATGGCACAAACTCCGTTCAGACAGCACCAGTAGTCAGGATGGGTCCTGGGTCACTGGCGCTGTAAGGCTGCAACTCTACCGCTGTGCCGCCATACTGTTACTGTTTAAATTTTCTTCAAGCCTTCAAATACTGCACCCATGGCCTCATAGGTACCCTCTAGTCACTGCCAGGAGTGTCTGGCTGTGGCCGCCCATTGCACAAAGAACATGTCCGCTGCAGGCATGGTTCTTCCCCAAACTAAAAAGGGCTGATACCTGGGAAGCAATGCACCACTCTGGCCCGTCACTGCAACATACATTCATTCAGTAGCATCACGGCTCTCTGACTGGGGGTGTTGCTTGTATTGCATTGGACCTTTTGAAAAGCCGGGTGCATGGTTTACCCTGTGCGGCTAAACTGTAGAAATTAACCTTGGTGAGGTAAACACTACTGTTGTGTAATGAGACCGTACACAGGAGTAACCACTCATAGTCTTTATTGTAACACAAGCGGAGGAAACATTACATGCTATTGTCTCTGTAGTCAGCATCAAGTCTGACCGTGAGATGGTGGGGTGGGAGGTTGCAACCTTCACGTGATCCGCCCTGTTTCGACGAATGCAATCAACCGGGCGTGCACAATCAAATAAGATCAAATAGAACAAGTTGTCCTCCAACTTTAGGCTGTGCACGCCATATGCAAGAAGAAGAAAATGTGAGATGGTGAAGTGCCATTATCAATAGTCTGGGGTAGGGTTGAAGATCTGGACTGGACTTAATATGGAATGTGCAGCATGCATAATATGTGTGGTGATAGATATAGTAAAGGCAGACTAGTATGGTTAATCGACATCCTTCCTCTTAAGGAATTAACCCATAATAAAATAGATATGATAATCACATGCAAAATATATGTACCACTGATTACATGTGATAAGTATAAGTAAGCTGAAGGGAATGACACCAAAGATATTTCAACACACTCCTAGTACTTTGGGTTAGGCTTGCAGGTGCGATCTGCACGTGTACGGTACAGTCCTGCATTTTGCACTTCACCGGAGATGTGATTGGTAGTAGAACAGGAGCAGGAGAATGAAGCAGCATAGCCGGCGATGAAACTGGAGACCTTGGCAGGGGTCGAGATGGCGTGGTCGTGGGCGATGCGATCAGATCAGGAGTGGTATGGTCGGGCCGGTGCCGTTGGATGGGGATGGAAGTATGCTTGTCCGGTCGGGATGGTACGGAGGTGGTGCTGGTTCATTCACATGCAGGATGTGCTGTCTATTGCACCTATAGGTGCCGCCGTCGACACTGTCCAGATATGAATGTGGTTCGGGAGCAGTTCCAGATATTACACCGAGGCGGTCAAGACCCTTCTCCATTTGTAGATGGACCACTTGTCCCTTGGTGGAAGTGGTGGAAGTGGTCTGCTCGTCTTATCATCCCATCTTTTTTGAACGTCGCATTTTTGTTGTAGCTTGGACTGGATTTTGGATGGTGTGCAAACTTGCGGTACTAGTGTCTGTTTTGCCACAGGCAGTGTGGCTCGGGTCTGTCTTGACATCAGGCGCTGGGCGGGTGAGCCCAGGACAGGGACAGGTTGAGGAAGTCTAGGAAAATCTCTGTTCCTGCTCTGTGGGATCGTTCCATCACTTGTTTCACACCCTGACAGCACATTCTGCCAGCCCGTTTGACTGTGGGTATTCGGGGCTACTGGTGATATGACGAAAGTCCCAACGTTTAGCAAAGTCTTTGAAGTACTGGCTGGTAAATTGACTGCCGTTGTCGGAAAGCAGTTGATCGAGAAATGGCGTGCCAGCTTCTGGACGACCGCTGCGAAGGTGGGGCTATGGAGTAGATCAAATTCAAACTAACTAGAGTACGAGTCGACTAAGACCAGGTATTGTTTGCCATGCCAATCAAAAATGCACAGTGGGCCATGGAAGGTCGGGAACCGGGTGTGAGAGAAGTGGCTGCTTTTGTTGGTGTGGTGCAAAATTGTTGAACACTGCACAGGACTCTACCTTTTCATGTATATAATCATTCATTCCAGGCAAAAAAAACATGCATTTTGCTCTTAGAATAGTCACCTCTGCGCCTGGGTATCCCCAACGGATGGCATCAAAGTATTTGTTGTATAGGGAGGAAGGAATTACAGCTTTGTGGCCCTTTACGATAATACCATCTTGTAGTAGTACTAGCTCGTCACGAATGGAGAAGGGCAGAATTAGGAGTGGTAGTCTGTATTGCTTGTCCAGCCACCAGTGCTGTATGAGAGTAATCGCAACGTATCGTCAGCAGCAGTCTGTGCTGCCAGGTCCTCCAAATAGGACGATTGAACATAGGAGACCATCATGACAATGAAGCTGTCAGCCAAGTGCATGTCTTTGTCATGTTTGTAAATCAGAGTAATGTCATACTTCTGTAGTTGTAAAATCATATGTTGGAGACGTGCTGGAGCAGTGTGTGTCGGTTTGTTCAGAATGCTGATCAGTGGTTGATGGTCGGTTTCAATTGTGACTGTTTTTCTGAAGATGAGAGAAACTGTTGAGTGGAGCCAGTTGATGAGCCGCTGTACCAAAGGTGACCAGTTACAGGCATCAATCCCAAGCAGAGAAGTCACTTTCCCTCGGACGTTAAAGAAGCTCAGATTGTTCACACGTGACGCTAGATGGCACTGTAACAAAAACTCTTCCAATAGGGTGCACCGTACCCCCCACAAAAGGGAGTAACCTAGCAGTAGTTTGTTTGATGACTTTAGCATTCCGAATCCCGTGGAGTTCAGATAAGGATAAAACGTTGCAACGATCTATCGTATCGAGTTTAGCAATAACATTCGCTTCATTAATGAGGAGGGTGGCCATGGGATCTTGGTGTTTACAAGACAACTCCGACGAGGAATGTATGTTGATACTCAGTCCATCGATAGCAGGCACAACGATTCTCAGCCCTTTCCAGAGTGAGGTCTGCATCATGTATATGTCCATCACGTACCTTGTCATTGAGAATACCATATACCCGTCTGTCATGAATGAGACTATCACACAGGTTTTCAAACTCGCATCGGCCAGCGATGTGCTTTAAAGAACTGATATAGGCTTTGACTGGCTCACCTTGCCACTGGCTGCACGCAATAAATCTGTGGTGCTCCCATTACGAGATTGGTGCATAGCTAACACAGCTGTCCGAACTTGTTCTTCTGTAGATTACGCCGGGACAATCTGAACACCCGCGGGGTTTACCTGGGCTGGTGCGTAGTGGAATCGGCGTGCACGTCGAATGGCTTCTGTACCAGCCAAATTGAGGGGAATAAATGCACGAATGTCTGGCGGTGCAGCATGATGTGCTGCACAGATGTAAGTCCTCTTCGAAGATGCGTCAACGCTCAGCGAGGTCGCCATCAAACACAAGCTGTTCAGGCTTACGAAACGTAGCAGCCATAGCGATATAACAAACAGGAAAAAAAAAAGACTAAAACAAACTGGAACCAAACTCAGCGATTAATGGGTCCAAACTTTCCGACACCATGTTATGTAATGAGACCCATACACAGGAGTAACAACTCATAGGCTTTATTGTAACACAAGCGGAGGAAACATTACATGCTATCGTCTGCGTAGTCAGCATCAAGTCTGACCGTGAGATGGTGCATTTATCAATAGTCCGGGGTAGGGATGAAAATCCGGACTGGACTACATATGGAATGTGCAGCATGCATAATATGTGTGGTGTAAAGGCTGACTAGTATGGTTAATCTACAACCACCGGCTAGGAAAACTTATCATAAATCAATAGAATGCAACATAATTAAAACAGATACAGATAATGCCTATATTGGAAACTCATAACAGAAGATATTGATCATTGTGTGTTTTTCACGAACAGCATAATGGTAACACACAATGCTGCATTAATGCGATTAGGTATTAAAGCATTTCTCCCATGGTGCAAATGTCACCCATTTTGCACTGTACATGTAAATTTCAGTAGCACTTGAATACTTTCTGCATTTATTTATAATTTGCATATTGCATTATTTGACTAAACAAACCTTCCTGGTTTGGCATTATCAGCAAATGAACAATATGTCTTTAATTTCCAACTTTGTTCATTTCTAGGAACATAATTAAGCCATTCAGCCCATCAAGTATTCAATCATGGTTGATCTACAGTGCATTCAGAAAGTATTCAGACGCCTTCAATTTTTCCACATTTTGCTACCTTATTCAAAAATTGATTTAATTCTTTTTTTGTTATCATCAATCTACACACAATACCCCATAATAAAAAAAACAAAAATAGGTGTCCAAAATTTTTTTGCAAAGTAATTACAAATAAATAACTTAAATATCACATTTACATAAGTATTCAGATCCTTTACTCAATACTTTGTTGAGGCACCTTTGGCAGCGATTACAGCCTCAAGTCTTCTTGGGTATGACGCTACAAGCTTGGCACACTTTTCTCCCATTCTTCTCTGCAGTCCTCTCAAGCTCTGTCAGGTTGGATGGGGAGAGTCAATACACAGGTATTTTCAGGTCCCTCCAGAGACATTCGATCAGGTTCAGGTCCGGGCTCTGGCTGTGCCACTCAAGGACATTCACAGACTTGTCATGAAGCCACTCTTGCGTTGCCTTGGCTGTGTGCTTAGGGTTGTTGTCCTGTTGGAAGGTGAACCTCCGCCCCAGTCTGAGGTCCGGAATGCTCTGGAGCTGGTTTTTATCAAGGATCTCTGTACTTTGCTCCGTTCATCTTTCCCTCGATTTTGACTAGTCTCCCAGTTCCTGCCGTTGAAAAACATCCCCACAGCATGATGCTGCCACCACCGTGCTTCACCGTAGGTATGGCATTGGTCAGGTGATGAGCAGTGCCTGGTTTCCTCCAGACATGACGCTTGGCATTCAGGCTAAAGAGTTCAATCTTGGTTTCATCAGACCAGAGAATCTTGTTTCTCATGCCTTTTGGCAAACTCCAAGCGGGCTGTCATGTTTCGTTTACTGAGGAGTGGCTTCCGTCTGGCCACTCTACCATAAAGGCCTGATTGGTGGAGTGCTGCAGATATAGTTGTCCTTCTGGAAGGTTCTCCCATCTCCACAGAGGAACTCTGGAGCTCTGTCAGAGTGACCATTGGGTTGTTGGTCACCTCCCTGACCAAGGCCCTTCTCCCCCGATTGCTCAGTTTGGCCGGGCAGCCAGCTCTATGAAGAGTCCTGGTGGTTCCAAAGTTCTTCCATTTAAGAATGATGGAGGCCACTTTGCTCTTCGGGACCTACAATGCTGCAGAAATTGTTTTATACCCTTCCCCAGATCTGTGTCTCGACTCAATACTGTCTCAGAGGACTACGGACAATTCCTTTGTTTTCATGGCTTGGTTTTTGCTCTGACATACACTGTCAACTGTGGGACATTATATAGACAGGTGTGTCTATATACAGGATGAACCTAAGCTCAATTTTGAGTGTCATAGCAAAGGTTGTAAATGCTTATGTAAATGTGATATTTCAGTTCTTTCTTTTTAATTACTTTGCAAACATTTCTAAACACCTGTTTTTGTTCTTCATTGTGGGGTATTGTGTGTAGATTGATGAAAAAAAGAAAATAATTTAATCCATTTTAAAATAAGGTTGTAACGTAACAAAATGTGGAAAAAGAAGGGGTCTGAATACTTTCTGAATGCACTGTATCTTTCCTTCTTAACCCCTTTCTCCTGCACTCCATAACCCCTGACACCTGTAATAATCAAGAATCTGTCAATCTCTGCCTTGAAAAAATACGTTGACCGCCTCCATAGTCGTCTGTGGCAGGGAATTCCACAGATTTTCCACTGAACCAATTCCTGTAAAACCCACCCAGCATCTCTCTGCCTCTTGATTGCAACGGCACCACATTTTAGAAGAGGAACTCTGTGCGACAGTTAAGGAGTTGGGCAGATATTCACCTGCCTGATCTGCTGAGTAATACCAGCATTTTGTTTCTACCGGGCAAATATTCATTCCTTGGGTGATCACACCACATGTATACATATCATAGCAATGCCAGTGCAGTGCCTCCAAAATCAATTCCAATGGCATCAATGTAATAAACCTTAGAGGAAGAGTACAGTTATGAATACTACTGTATTTTGTGTTTAACGACACTGTCTGTGGATGAATTTTTAGATACACATGTTTAGCAGAAATCATGAACTTCAATGACAGGTTGTCAAAAGATGCATAAATGTAGTTCTAAAAAATATATTTAAAATTATACGTTGTCTGAAGATAGTATATGTTGTTAATAGGAAATCATCAAATAGAAACCATACTTTCAATTGCCAAGGCAGATTTATGACTTATTCTAACAACATTTGCACAGATCTTATCTGAATAGTAATTTACCATACAGATTTCCAAGCATATATCTCACATACACAACAGCATCCACTGGTGTTCAGTGCATGTTAAATGTTACAGGATAGACACAAAAACCTGGAGAATCTCAGCGGGTCAGAGAGCATCTCTGTTAAAGGCATCTGCATCGTCCATCAATGGAGTGGTCCACAATGCAGCAGCAGGGTTTGATGAGACAGCTGTTGCCTGCTTTAGTGCAATTTGAAGGGGATCAGCCTGACCCAAGAAATACCTGAGAAGTCTAGATTTTGAATCTTCCTTCAGATAGTCTCCTTAAAAGTTTTGCACCTAAACTATGTTTCCATTATTTCTAAACCTGCCGGTACTGAGCACAATGCGCATGGGCTACTATATTGCATGCTTAGCTCTACTGACTGAGGAAGAAACTCCAGCACGCAATTTAATAAATAAATATTGTTTCTCAGTTTATCAGATGTATTCAAAACAAATTGTGTTTACTATATTAGAAACACCGTCAGATTAATCATTCTGCTGTTGCTCTTATGAAATGTCAATAGAAAATAGGTCAAGAATCCGTCAACAACATAACCAACGACTGCATTTTAATCTGTAGTTGATTTTCAATCTTAATCATTTGCTCTGAAGAATGACCCTTAAGTGCTTCAAGCATGACATTATCTTTTCATCTCATTTCTAATCAGGGCATCACGTTCTCCTATGCGAGTAATTATTACAAAAGTAATTGGATGGGAATAAAAGGCATCAATTAGTAACATATGTCACAAAATAAACTTGCCTTAAAACCAGATACCATGAATTTGAATCCAAAAGTTGCTCATTGCTTGATTCTCCCTACCTTAATTGAGTGAGTTTTATTTGTCCTCCGTCAAACTGCTGTGTGGAGAATGGTGGGGGGAAATATATATTATTCAACTCATTCTCTTTGACCTGGTTTTCCACTAGGTCCAGAACCTCAAAGTGGTCCATGTCAATGCACACAACATGCCTCCTTCTCAACTGGAACAGTATGCACATTAATGAGGGGAAAATACAAACCTTTCCAAAACCAAGGGTCTAAATCCCACCACCTACAATATTTGCTATTCAAAAATGAACCTACCTCCTTCAGGCAACCCATAAAATTATTGCTGACTGGTGAACCTGGAAGATCAGCAGTGCTGGGACTGCCTCCAACATAGAAAAAGTCATCAGAGCCTAGCATGGTGTAATCCTCCTGTGTGTATCCCGTGGTGGTCAGTATTCCATCTACTGAGATTGTCACCTACATAACAAAACACAAGGTAAAGATGCAATATTCATATTAAGGCAAACACCTTTAGTTCAGGTTCTTGTGTATGACCTGCAGACAGCAACCCATTTTCATGTCTGATTAGTCTCAGTGCTCTCATCTGGTGGTCCAATAATCCCCCTCCCAAAATGATCTAAAAACTACTTTAGAAAATATGTTAGCCAAATAGAAAACTGATATTAATATTTTTCTTAATGCAACAAAATTTGTTTTTAGCAGACACAAAAACGGTGTTAGTAGAATGTTTCATAAGTTAGTTGAATTAAATGTAAATATTAGTAAGTTTATCCAATATATGCGTTTAAAGATTAAAAACGTGCAGCTGGTTGAAATAAATCCCATCAGACAAAGCACAAGCTTTTAGGAGCAACTGCTGTATTGTCATCACTGTAAGCACTACCAACAGAGCTCTAGCTTTATTTGATCGTGCAACTGCCTTTTTTAATCTTTCTTTTTTTTATATTAAAAAAAAGTAACGTGCAGAAAAATAACCTGCTGGAAAAAGCACACTCAGGTCTTACAACTGATGTGCACATGCAGAGCAAACAGAAAGGGGAAGACACCAAAATTGCTTGCAACGAAGAACAGATGTATGGATGTAGCATTTCAGACATTCCCAGTCCACGTCTTCATGCCATGCATTGTGTATGGTCAGGAACTGGCTGAGCCAGTGAACCCAGGGCCAGCCACCATTTAGCTTGATCCCCCGAAAACCGCAGCTTGATGCAACCGCTTGTAACTTTTATGATGCCCCTGAAGAGGTTTGAATAGATTTTGATAGAAACAGATAAAGAAGGTCAACAACAGATGAAAGGAGGATTTCAAAGTAAGCAGAAGAGTACCAACCCCAGTTCCTCTTTTGTTAATGATGTCTACAGTAAAGAAAGAAAACACACGGCAAACCCAAACTAAGAAACAATTAGAATGATATCTACCGAACAATGTAGTTTGTTTACCATAGCGTGTCCGATGCCTGCGTGCTTTGCGGAGAAGGGGGGGAGAAAGGAAATTAAAACTGTGAACAGAATAACGATTGTTACTCTAAAATATGATGGTCACTACCATGTTAGTACATTATTTGATTAAGGTAACGGTTAGTAGAATGACACATTCCATGAATGACATGTTAGTTATTAAGCATGTTAGTAACATATAAGAAAGGCAAAATAATTTTACAAGAAAAAAGCAGACTAACAAGTATGCCATCAATAATATTAATAGCAGTATTAAAATGTTAATATTGCTAAACCTTAGTTATGAACAGGGACTCTATACTTACTTTGAACCCATGACAGAGTATAAATATCACCTTCACTGTTGTTGTTTTAGATTTTTTTAAATTTCTGTAATGAACAGATTTTAAAGAAATTTCTTGTTTTGTGTTATTAATCAATTTATGTTTAAGTAATCTTGTTAATAATTGAACATAAAACCCCAATAAAGTCCTTGAAAGCCTTCAGCTTTCTATGCACATATTGATGAAGTTAAGAATCACTTTAGTGCAAACAACTAAAGGAATGAAGAGAATTGTTTTGCTTTCTATCTGCTCTGTAATGCACAGAAACTGAATCTATAGAATTTTATACATTTCAAATGGTCAATTCTATTCCTATTACCCAAGAAAAGACAGATCCAGATGAAACAATGTCTATGTCATTAGTATTACTTAAATTAATAAACTAAAAATGTAACAAATGTGCATTTAAGAAATGTACCGTCAATCTTCATGTAAATGTAATCTTTTATCTAATCCCCAATGTCCACTAATACCTTTGCACTGAGCAAACAGGATTTATGTGAGAAGAATGGATTATCATTTTGTAACAAGCAGGAAAATAGGAATTAATATTACTGATATAGATGTTGGAAACCATTGTAAGCTGAACAAACAGTTGTGAGTTATCTTTCCTTTCCAGACTAATTGAATTTAAATAGAGTACTGTAACCAAGGACTTAGAATTATCCTTAAGAAGATACACTTCTCAATGCACTTTAGAGTTGCATTGCATCACAAGAGCAGACCTAAAACATGTGCGGAACAATTGGTTGGCATTTTTGAGGACCTTTTCAACCTCTTACTAATGTCTGAGGTACCGCATGTTTTGAAAGGACATCCATATTGCCAGATTCCCCTGAAGGGCAAGGGGACATGTCTCAATAACCGACAGTGGAACTGACCTTGTGGTGGTGAAGCGCTGTGAGAGTTGAGTTATGATGCAATTCACCTACCAACACAACAAATCAACAGGGGATGCAATCTTGCTGGGTCTCCATTATGCACTGGACCACTTGGACGATAAGAACATTTACATCAGGTAGTTGTTCATTGACTGGTGCTCACCTCTAAACATATCAGAGAACGGGACACTGCTCTTCCTTATGCAAATGGATCCTCGACTTCCTCAATGGAGACCAAAACCAGTATAAATTGGCAATGACACTTCCTCCTCATTAACCATCAACACAGAAGAACCTCATCACTGTGTGCTCAATCCTGTGCTCTAATCTCTCTGTATACCCATGACAATGTAGCTAGGTCCAACGCCATCTTTAAATTCAGATGATATTATTGGTGAAGGACACATAATGGGTAATGATGAGTCAAGAGTACAGCAGGAAGATTGATAATCTGTTTCAATGGTTTCAGAACAACAGGAGTGACATCAAGAAGCTGATTGTTGTTTTCAGGAACTGAAAGCTGAAGTTCCATGAGCCTATCTTCATCAACACGATGACATGAAGAGCGTCAACAACTTCAAGTTTCTGGGCATGTATATCTATGAAGATCTCTCCTGGGCCTAGCACATTGTTGCAACCACAAATTAATCGCTTCCACTCCTCCGCTTCCTTGAAATGTTCGTTATGCTGTTGAATATTCTATTGAGCTTCAAAGATGAATGATAGAGAGTTGACTATCACGGCCTTGTTCAGTTACTCGAACGCTCAGGAATTGAAGGAAGCTGCAGATAATGATAGACACAACCCAGTCATGGGTACTCATCTCTCCACCGTTGAAGGTAATGACAGAAGGCACTGCCTCAAGAAGACTCTGGCCACACTCTCGGCTTGCTACTCCCATCGAGAAGGTGACACAGGAGCCTGAAAATAGTGACTTTCAGCTTCAAGAAGAGCTTCTGAGCAACCATCAGGCTCTTAAACACTGCACTATTACCCCAACCTTAGCAATTATGATCTACTGTGGACTTTGTATTTATGGCACTACGGACTTTGGTATTGTACTATTCTGGTCTACATACCTAGTATATCACTGATTATTAATTCATTGTATTATTGATTATCCTACATTTATTTATGTTATTGCATTACAGGGCCTAACAAGCTGTAGCAGGTTCGAATTGTGTTGTTCTGTTGCCAGTACATCCATTAATTAAATACTCTTGACATAATGGGCCAGCAAGTTGTCAGTAGAATCATTAAGGAAATATTGTTTCCTTTGTGACTAATCGGGATTTCCAAAGAGTTGTTATTAAAGGTAAAGATCCTAATGTTTTAATGCTGTTTCTTCCAAGCTGGAACATCAATGCTTCATGACGTTAGACTTCAACTAGTTGATCCCATACATTGGGCTTAATAAAGGCAAACATAGCAAACATTATAAAGGTTCCATGGTAGGATTAGCAGCAATGAATGGAGGTTCCTTAATTGTAACTGTTTCCATTTCCACATGATGCTGTAACTTGCTGAAAGTCACCAGAATTTTATGTTTTCGCATCATCAACTGAGTTTATTTCTTCTGGCATTATTTATACTGAGTTAATTTATTGATTTTGATGAAGAGTCTTTGTTTTGAAATGTTAACTTTGTTTTTCTTTCCCCTAATATCCACAGACTTCAATGGAACTAAATATTGCATGCAGAATGCAGCACTCAAGCATGACTGCAAATACACATTTAGAACAAATTAAAGGGGACATTTCTACTCCCATTCTCTGAAGTTAAACTAATTCAGACGTAGTTTGTTGGCATGCTTTTGACCTTGAGACAGTTGCTCTCAATGTAATGTATCATTATCTTTGAATCAATTAGCAGCATTTTTAATATTTTTTTGCTGGCCACCATGTATGGTTGACACTGGTTCCATGTTGACAATGTGCCTTACATTTCCTACATTGCAGTTGGGAATATGCTTCAAAAAGTATTTCAACAGCCATTAAACAGAGACACAAGAGATGGCAGATGCTGTAATGTGAAGCAACAATCAATTGGTTGGTGAAACTAAGTGGGTTGAGCAGCATCTGTGGAGAGAAGGAATTGTCGATGTTTCTAGTTTAAAGCTTGCATCAGGACTGAGAGTGGAGAGCAACACGGCCATTATAAAGGCGTGAGGGAGAGTAGAGAAGGCTGGTAAGTGGTTGGTGGAATAGGGGAGAAGATTGAATCTCATTTGGAACAGTATTGATTAATTACCTACAGTCAGTGTGACTTAGTGCACGGCCGATCTTGTCTTAGTAATTTGATTGAGTTTTTTGAGAAGGTGATCGATGAGGGTGGGATGGTGGATGTAATTTACATGGATTTCAGTAAGGCATTTGATGAAGTCCCCCAGAGCTGCTCCAGAAGATTAAGATATACACGATTAACAATGACGGGCATATGGATACGGAACTGGGTAACTGATTGAAGACAGTGGGTTGTAGTGGAAGGACAATATTCAGGCTGGAGATCACTGACCAATGGAGTTCTGCAGATGGATCGAGTTTAATCTGAGCAAGTGTGTGGTGTTGCACTTAGGGAGGTCAAATGTAAGGGGAAAATATACAGTTAATGGCATGACAATGAACAGCATTAATATACAGAGGGAACTTGGGATCCAAGTCCATAACACCCTGAAAGTGGTAACACAAGTAGATAGAATGGTAAAGAAAGCATATGGTATGCTTCCTCTCATAGGTTGGGGCATTGAGTATTGAGTGAGGAAGTCATGATGCAGCTTTATAGGACTTTGGTTCAGCTGCATTTGAATTTTTGTGTGCAGTTCTGGTTGTCCCCCGTGATGCTAGGTGCCCATCTCTAGATTTCCACTGAGTGGGTGTGGCTCTTCTTCAGAGCTGGGAATGGGACAAAATAAGCTTGTTGAGCTGCTGGGAGTGTTGTCGGGAGCGGGTGGAAATGTCTTAAATGATTCTGATTATTGTTCATCTCCCTGGCCACCCTGGTTTAACCCTATTGGAGTCACCCCCTTCCCCCACCCTCCTTGCAGTTTAACAAGCTCCTTTTGTCCCCTTCCCAGTTCTGAAGAACAAACTTCAATCTGTGTTAAGTGTTAACTCTTTTTTCTACCCACAGATACAGCCCAACCTGCTGAGTATTTCCATTTTTATTTTCGATTTCCAGAATCTAAAGAATCTGGTTTCTATCAGCTCATGTGCAATGTGTAAACATCTTGTGTAAAATCCACACATCGGGTCCATCTTCATCTCTTATTGATTTTTTCCCCAGTTTTACATAAATCAACATGAATCAGCTTTTGACACGTTACACTGATCTTCTAACCACTAGTGTAGCTCTGGATCTGCATTTGTTTGGGTATTATAAAGTGACTAGCTTGAAAATTGAAGAAAAAAAATCATAGCTAACAATTTGTCATATCCAATTCATTTGAAGTCAAAATAGAAATAAATTTAATTATATTTAGTTTGGGATAATTAAGTTGTAAATGTGTGCAATAAAATTCATTTTTATGCCACACACAAAATAAAAACTGGTCCCATATTTTCCACATTACCCTTTGTACTGTTACCTGACGAAGGTTCCGGGTTACTTTCACATCATGCCAGGCATTGTCATTAAATTTTCCATTCACAGGTTCCACCAAAGCTTCAAACGCTCCTGACCCCAAATTAATGACCAGTGAGACTGCACCATCTTTCAAAGCCAGATTTACATAATCTGCAGATTTCCCTGTATGAAGCATCAGACCATTTCTTTGAAGGGTTCTGAATGATAATGTTATTTCATCGCTGCTGCTCTGGATTGGATTCTGCGACAAGTCATAGCAGAAGTATTCAGATCCTTTAAAGGTTGCAACAAATTCTTCTCTTCCTGAAAAACACAAATAAGGAATGATATATGTTAAGACATTCTACTCAATAAGCAACAAAAGCACACCTACTACATAAAATGCAAAAAAATTGATCTACGATGAAAAGCATTGCGGGATATTCAGACTAAACATTCAGTCTCATAAAATAACATATTCACCTTTTAATTCCAAAATGAATTTCACAGAGAAAATCTTTTACAAGAAATTCCATTACATGCATTATTTTGTTTGTAATTCTATCATAAGATTTGAACAATTCTGACATTAGAGTTATTAGCTTGATCTCTGGATGATATTTCTGATATTAAAAAATCATTTCAGAACAGGAAACTGCAAATGCCATTCATCTCCCTTGCCTTAAAAACCACTTAAAATGTACTAAATCACAAAAAAAGTCCACACTGAAATGCTACTTAACATTCAAGCCTTTGGAAATCCTTCTGGCTTTCATTGACCTCTCATATCTCATAATGAGAAAGAACACAAGAGAATTTGTGTCTGATTCAGCCATAATGTTATGACCTACTAGAGCTACATTTACTAAATCAACAAACAATTTTTTGAAGACCATGCTTCTGAAATTTAACCACCACTTTATACGCAAAATATTATTGCATCACCAACACAGGCTACTAGTTGCTAGTGCTGTGCCAACAACCATTAAGTAGTATGATAGAATACATGATAAAACAACCTGTCTAACAATGCCCAAACTATCATAACAACTATTCACAAAGTGCTGGAAGAACTGACCAGGTCAGGCAGCATCTGTGGACGGAATGGACAGTCAGCATTTCAGGTCGGGATCCATCTTCGGACTGATTGGATAAGGGGGAGAAAGCAGCAAAAATAGGGGTAGGACAAGGCCTGGCAAGTGATAGGTGGATGCAGGTGAGGAAGGGGGGTGGGGGGGGGGAGTGGTTGACTGGCAGATGGGTGGAGTATGTGACAAAGGCTAGAGGTCAAGAGGAAACAAAATAAGGAAGATAAGGAAAGAGGGGGAGTGAAATATAAAGCCAGTTGGAGGGATATGGGTGGAAAGGGAAAAGCATGGGGGGGAAAGAGATGGAATAAAAGGCAATTAGGCATGGGAGATGAGTGTACAGAGAAGGGAAAAGGAAAGGAGCAGGGTGACTAGGGTTGTGGGAGATGCTGGTAAAAATGTGTGCGCATCAGGGGAAGGGTTTAGGGCAGGGGATAGGTTCAGCGTTGGGGGGCAAAATTAGTTGAAGTTGGAAAATATTCAGACCATTGAGTTGTAAGTTACCCAAGTGGCATAGGAGGTGCTGAAGACCACCTGACCCGCTGAGTTCTCCCAGCACCTTGTTTTTTTGCTCAAGGTTCAGCACTTTCTTGTGTCATCACAGCTATTCACTCCTGCTTCAATGGTACTGCAATTACTCGTCTTTGAAAGTATTTCCAAAACCTGAGGACTCTTTCACCATAAATACCAAGGGTGGCAGGTACGAGAGACCATTACCACTTCGAAGCTTCTCTCCAAGTTACATAACATCCTGACTGGTAGATATATCACTATTCTTTCACCGCTGCTGAGGCTAAAACCTGGAACTCTCCACACACAACGTTGAGGGAGTACCTTTACCAGAGGATTTGTAGTGGTTCAAGGCACAACCAATTCAATAGCTTTTAAGGATGGTCATAATTCAAGACACAAAAATGAGCATGAAGTTTATGCTTGCTGGGAGTCTAAAATATTGTGCAGTCATACTTGCTGTGTACATACTTTTATAACGTTTAGGTAAATTACCCATTGCGCAATTAGCTGAAATTTCTCATATGAAGCCCAAAATAACACATCCTGGGTAAGTTGAAGCTATTTTTTAAGAGTAAAGGTGAAAATACATTAATAATTTCCACTGCATAAGTAATAGAAAAATAACAATTTCATATTGTCAGGACATTCAAGGCTCCTTAAAGAGAACTAATAACCCTGCTATCGGTGGTAAATTAAGTTAAGCTGGGATTTATGTTTGTGTGCCGTCAGAGGTGGAAATCCTACTTTCATTGAGAGGTTCTGAATTTATGGAGCACAACAACAGAGATCAACCTTGATGAGGTCCCTTCTTAGATCTAGCAACATGCAAGACTTGATGTGGGTTGCAGGGTTATAGATATGTAGCAAAAGAAAGGTAAATTACATTTATTTAATTGTGTGTGATGTTATTTCTATGTTAATAGTTCTTAAAGGATGCATAATGTTAAAAAATAAATAGACGATACATAGCTTTTACAGCCTGCGAAGCTGGGGCAGGGTTGTGACAGGGCGCTTTTGGAAAAGGTCCCCCGCGTGCACGCCGAGGACTTGGGCTGGTTGAAACCACGACATTGGTGGTTGGGATCCTTCACACTAACAAGGATACGTATCAGAGATGCTTCTCTCTTCAGAGACGAGGGCCGAGGAATAACCAACCAAAAATCACACAATATGCAAGAGTAACTCAGGACAAAACCTGGCGAGTAATAGGTGAATACATATGAGGGGGAGTTTTGATAGGACATAGGCCAGAGATTTAAATACAGAAGTAAGATTCTATGTGAGATAAAACGATTGAAGAGTTGAGTTGTAAGATGCCCAAACATCCTCCATAAGTATCTTACAACCCAACGGTGTGAACGTTGAATTCTCCAAGTGTACGTAATTGCACAACACCCCCTCTTGTCCCCTCCCCTTCCTTTATTGCCCTCTTTCTCATATGCCTCACCCAGACTCGCACCCATTCCTACCCTCTCGCTCCCTTTCCACCTTCATTCCTTACTCTGGCTTCATGGTTCGGAACTCTTCAAGGAACTGATGATGCTGGATTACTCAAAAAGACACAAATTGCTGAGGTAACTCAGCAAGTCACACAGCATCTCTGGAGAGCATGGATAGGTGACGTTCCAATCCATGTTCTCCAGAGATGCTGTTATTCTGATAGAATTGGATAAGGAAAGACAATTGTGGTTATCTGGAGTATAAATGCAAGAACTGAGTTGCTTACTTCTGTTCTCTACTTTAACTTGTATTCCCCCTTCCCTGATGACATAAATATGTGTGGTGATTTCAGGCAATATTAGATAGGGTGGTGGGGGGAAGAGTGCACAATCTGACTAAATTATTTTTGAAATGCAGTCACTGCTGTTGCATTGACAGCTACATCAGACAATTGGCTTGGCACAGTATCAAACCCGTGTCTATGGCACTATAAAGCAGCAACTCTACCACTGCACCACCATGCCACCCACCATTGCACCACCATGCCAATAATAAAGGTCATAAGAGTGCGGCATGAACTAGAGAAATGTTTTGGTTTTGATGTACAGATTTTCTGAAGAAACTTAGAGAAAATTGCTTGAGCACAATTGGTATACTGCGAACAATGTTACTTCATAAAGTTCTTCTTAGTAATGAATGCATATAAGGTATATATTGATTGATTAACCATTCCACTATAAGTTACACAATCAGATGTTAAGATTTTCTCCATTTGATCAAGTTAACCGGTGATTACATCTCTGTGCAAATACTCAGATGATTGTTGTATGACATTCTCGGGTACCGTAGAAATTGAGAAGGGTTATGATGATTTTTATCAGAAATTAATGAAGAATGGGAGATGCTTTTAATGCAGAAGTATGAACAGCAGTGTTTCATATTTCATATATGCAGTAAAAATCCATTGAATATAACAATCTCCATTTCTATCTGCTTTAGTCCAACGAAGATGTGAGGTAATTTATTATCTCTCTATTCCAGTAAAGATAAAGGATGTCTGTTAAATATAATTTCATGGTGTCAAAGTATCTCTGAATACAATCACGACATATTCATCACATGGACAATATGCTTTGTTGTTTTTATCTCCTAAATAGGACCAGACTAAAATAGACGGAAACAATGAGAGATGGCAATAATGAGTGACTTCCATTCATGTCGATGCCTATCACTGGTATTGGTATTGGCATTGGTTTATTATTGTCACATGTACTTTTGTTTTGCATGCCTTGCAGTCGAATCATGTCTTACATGAGTACGCTAGTGACCAAAAGCGCCAAACATCTGCAATAAAGAAATGGGTGTTTCCTAATCATATTTACAGTTCATACAATACCATTGTCAAATCACATCAGTATTGCTGGGAATATTCAAGTGTAAACAGGTTGATTTACATTTAAAGTGATTCAATTCATCAATAGTGTTAAAGCACAATTGGCAGCTTCCTTTTGCCGTCGTTGCTACTTAAATTCATGGGCCTTTGTTACTAATTATCTTTGCATTCAGCTGGGATTCATAATAGCAATCCTGATGTTGGTGAGATTTTATTGGAGAACGAAATGAAAGATCAATAGTGGGACATTTATGCACATTTGCAAGTACTCTTGCAATCTGTATCAGTGAATAGTGTGCAATTAGTTCACTTCAGCAATGAATTAATGCAAACGCCCGATGGTAATAAACCAAGTAAAGATCTAATTACCCAGTGAGTTTACCACTTGGAATCATTCCAATCACAAAACAGCAAAACTCTGATAATCTACTATCGTTGTTTGGAAATACTGTTAGTTTGGCAGTTGTTTCACTAGGACCCTATTTCTAACACTCTCTTTAATCTGATTGTCGCCCTGTCTTCCAGGCTTCCTTTAGTCACATTTGGGCCCTATTTCCTGTGCATTCCTTGAAGATCTTGAGCCGCATTCCTAATGCTCCCCTCAAAACCACCAAAACCCAATTTTCGACACTATTTTGACCTGTTTCCAACATTCCCTTTGAACACGGTGACGGTGGAGCAGCGGTTGAGTTGCTGCCATTCAGCGACAAGGATGTGGGTTCGATCTGGACTAAGGGTGCTATATATATGGGGGTTTATACATTCTCCACGTGGCCAGCATGGGATTTCTCCAAGATATTCAGTTTCCTCCCACATTCCAAAGATGTACATGTATGTAGGCCAATTGGCTTGGTATAAATGTAAATTGTCCCTAGTGTGTGCAGATATTGTTAATGTTTGGGGAACACTGATCGGCGCAGAATCAGTGGGCCAAAGGGCCTATTTCCGTGCTATATCACTAACAACACAGAACTCTGTGGCCTGCACTCCCTTTAAACTCACTGGGGCCTTGGTTCCTGTGTTCCCTGTAAACTCACTAGATTTAACCTCACTATATTCATTAGAATCTTTAACCTCACTATATTCATTAGAATATTTACTATAATGTCCTGTTGTATCTTAATAGATGGAAATTATGATTGGTGTTGTTGTATAACTTGAAACAATTAGCAATAAATCAAAAAATCTGCCAGACCGGCAACAAAGAACATCTGAGGATGCCAGATTACCAGACTCTTATGACAATGCATCATATCTTTCCTGTTAGTAAATTATGATATTTTATGTACTAAATTAAAACAAAAACTTTGATTTGATAAAAAGGTAGGTTTGCATTACAGTTGTTACTGGCAAGCTCAATGAAATGTTAGCTACAGATTGTGTTACACTGATCACTAGAACCAGGATGTTTAGGCAATAAAAAACTCTGAAATAGGCAGGCAAACAGGCATAATAAAATTACAATATAGGCACGAAAAAGCTATTTATGCCAAAAAATGGCATAAAAAGGCATTTATTTCCACCAACAAAATATGGTTAAAAATAATAATTATAATGGTATATTTCATTAAATGACCAAAGTTGCCTGATTGCACATAATTACTAGCATATTTTTTTTCAAATTATCTATGCCGTCTGTCAGACAGAATATGCTTCAGTTGTGAAAAACTTAATTCTACCCCAGCTGAGGTCACTGGTGCATACCGACTCTATATTCATGTTGATATCTTGTGCATTGCAACTACCTTTGAGAACTTTAGCTATGTTTTGTATTTCTTCAAGATCTTTGTTAGCTAAAATCACTCACAATTTCCGTGTATGTCTTTACCTACATCGCCAAGAACTTCACGAATATTGTCAGTTACTTTGTTGAAAACCAGCACGTTATTCACTAATGTTTCGCCACGTTTCTCAAGGGAAGTGATAGCTTGTGGGAAGTTTGCAAAATTGGAAGCTCTGAGGATTGTCTTGACATTGGAAACTAGTCGATTAACATTTGGAAACAAGCTACGTATTTGCTTGCCAATTCTATGAAGTCCTTGAGCTAAGCTAATGCAACATTTTGGGGAAAAAAACTTAGTTACCAACAGAAGAATATTCTCATGTTTTATACCTTCTGGCCAAAGTACAGCAAGTGAAGATGTAAACAATTGAGCAATAGTTGAGCTGCTTGACTTATCCAATACTTCCGATGTCAACAAATACTCCTTTGATGGTTGACCTGTCTCCAGTGTACCGATAACCACATTGGCAACATATCTCCCCACAGCATTGGTTGTCTCGCCTATTGAGATTCATATTTTGTTGCATGCAACTTCATCTCTAATTTTCTGTACAACAATGTTACAGTTGCTGTCAACATAATGTTTCCGTAATGATGACTCGCTTGGTATATGTTCCTTTGTCTATTTCTCTAAAAAAAACCTCTGAGAGATTTGTTTTCCAATTTCCACAGTGGAATTCCAGCATCAATGAATGCCTTGCACAGATCATTTGAAATCTCAGATTAGCGACTGGAGCCAGCAGTAAATGTAGTGAGAAGACAAGCTTGGGCATTTCGCTTGGGTAGTCTACATCCCAGCGGTATCAACATTGACTTCTCTAATTTTACATAGCCCTTGTCTTCTCCCTCCTCCCCCTTCCCAGCTCTCCTCTAGTCCTACTGTCTCCGCATCTTCCATTTTTTTTCTCGCCCCCCACCACACACACATCAGTCTGAAGAAGGATCTCAACCCGCAACGTCATCTATTCTTTCTCTCCATATATGCTGTCTCACCCGCTGAGTTTCTCCAGCATTTTTTGTATACCTTCGGATTGTCCAGCATCTGCACTTCTTTCTTAAATAGATCTTGGAGAAAAGTAAACCAGTGGGCAGCGGCACGAACGAATGAATGACCGTCGGTGGTGGCCTGGTTTTGCACCGGTGGTGGAAGTTTTCTTGTAAGTTATACTATGATAACACGTTGATAATAACATTAATATTAACATGTTAACATAGAAAACGTCATTGTAATCACGTTACAACAAGAGAAATAGCACAATTTTAAGTAAAATGGCAAAAAAAAGGCTGATTTAGGCAATTTATCCTGGTGAAATCTTGAAAAAAAGGATTCAAAAGGATCCAAAAAAAGGATGGCAAAATTCTGGCTCTACTGGTCACAGTCCATGCAAAAATTCAACCCACACATCACACAGACTAATCAGCTCAACAAATCCTTGGAGGTTTTTATAAGATTTCCAAATGGTTAGATTTTGACATTTATAAATAGTTGGCTGAAAATTATTGGAGTTTTACTGTATTTATGACCTCTTATCTTTTGCCCCCGAAAATGGAATCTAGTTAAGTCTGGACTATCAAACCCTTTCACTCTTTTAAGTACCAATCCTTGCAGCAGACATTACAGCTTTTCATTTGGTTGGATATTGATTTAGAGTGACATCCAGTAAATTAAAGGTTATCCTGGAAAATCATTGTGAAATTAATCAGAAAAAGAAAAACACATCGTCAAATGTATTCCGGCTCTTTTCACTAGAAGATTAAAGTATGAACTATTAAAAGAGCTTACAAGTAGTTAGGATAGATGCAGGGATACATCTGCAGGTGAGAAAACAAAAACTAATAATCACAAGACTAAAATCCAATAATAAAGTTTTTTTTTAAATCACAAAAAATTGTTTTACCAGATATATGTTAGAGTGTAAACCGAGCTACAATGTGAAGTGGTTGAAGTTAATAGCACAGCCATGTTAAGGGACAGTTATTCAACCGGGCGGCATGGTGGCACAGCGCCAGAGATCTGGGTTCGATCCTGACAACAGGTGTTGTCTGTACGGAGTTTATACTTTCTCCCCGTGAAAGCTCCCTCTGGGAGCTATGGTTTCCTCCTACACTCCAACGATGTACAGGTTTGTAAGTTAGTTGGCTTTGGTAAAAATTGTAAATTGGCCCTGGTGTGCTAGTGTTCGGGGAATGCTGGTTGGCGTGGACCCAATGCACCAAAGGCCCTGTTTCTGTGCTGCATCTAAAAAAGGGTGATTAAAGTGGTATGAGTAGGGATTCCTGCAGAGTATGTACATCAGCAGAGATCAGGTTAGCATTTCAACCTAGGTTGGTGTCAAAATTCTACCTAATGAGTTGTCACTTTCACTTTCACTTTCAAGTCTATCAAAGATATTACTGATATCACCTATTGCATAGGTTTCATATCTGGGTGGGATGCTCTGGGAACTCTGCTAGTCCCAAAGGCTGGAACAGGTGTAGATGCCATTTGTAAGCACCAATTCATCAATTATTCTAAGGTCTTTCATGATCATGTATTGATCATTTTCCAGTAACATGAATTATGACAAGATGAAAAATAATTATTCACTGACATTACCCAATTTTGAGTTAACAGAAAAACCTTCTAACATGGTTCATAGTTTGGATCAAGGAATACATATCACAAAATTAGCTCCAGAAATTGTGGTCTAATGCAGACATGCCTGTCGACCCAATGTACACACAGCTTCTACCATTGGGCCATAAAGCACTGACAGTCCACTGAAGCAGTTTTGAAAAGAGGGTTTAAATGCACTTTGTATCCGGACGTTGACTTTACGCAAGAGAGGTCTGACATTGAAATCCCATTCATTTGAATAGGGGCTCCAGGAATATGGAAAAACTAAGGGGAATGTTCAATGTTTCACAATTCATTCCATTCAATTTTCTTTCAATCTTTATCATTCATGGAGATTGTAATGGGCATTTAATAAGTTTCATTTTTTAAGAATAGTTGTCATTTTATTAATCACTTGCATCTCCTTAATTTGTTCATCTCTATCAGCGGCACTTAAAATAATTACAAAGACTTTTACAACTGTTGAACTGCCAAGGTTTGGCAGTGGTCTGAGAGTTGTGTACAGTGCTCGATGCCTGAATCTGGTTGAACACTCGGAAAGAGTCTGCCTCTCCAAATATTTGTCGGGTGCAATGAGCCAACTTGTTCAAATCTGGTACAGGTAGGTGGGGTTGGGAGAGAATGTTTGTGTGATGTACAATGGCCAGGAAAGTCTGGCCCAAAATTCCAATGTGAATCTACTATTCCCAATTTTCTTCTGTACTACAGATATAACAACATTGACAAAATACAAATAGTTGGATTCCACATGCCATTGCATTAATTCTTCGCAGGAGCAAAAGAAAAAACAAGTTGTAAGTTTGAATTTGAACAGGAAGCCTTATGGTGGCTCACACAGAGTTTCAGTTTGGGAGTTTACTCTTTTGTAACTGAATTATATGAAATGCTAACCAGTTAAAATGATGCTATGCATGTACACTTAAGGCCGTGAATAGGTGTGACCAGTATATAACACAAAAATAATATAAATAGTTATAAGCAGCATCTAATTCTAAAACTAAAGGATTTTAGACGTCTTAAACGCAGCACAAATTTAATAAATTGGGAAAGAAGTTAATACAATGAGTAATCAACTCATATCCATATGAAGAAAATTAATTAAATCAAGGTGGCACAATGGTAGAGTTGCTGCCTTACAGTGCTTGCTCCCACACTCAAAAGCAGTGCAGGTTAGCAGGTTAATTGACGATACAAATATAAATTGTCCCTCGTGTGTGTAGGATAGAGTTAATGTGCGGGAATCGCTGGTCGGTGCGGACTCGGTGGGCTGAAAGGACTGTTTCCGCGCTGTATCTCTAAACTAAAAAAAGATGATCAACTCAAAGATTTTTGCGGGAGGTGAGGACAGAACACAGTGAGATAAAAATGGGTAGCTAATGCAGATCAATCACTATTGCTGATTTGATCCATACCTGGTTTTCCTATTGCCGACCCGATCCTTGATCCGTGCCGCGTTTCCACTATGCCATCTAGTGGTTTGCAATTAGCTAAACTTCAGTTTGATCTAAGATGCGGAACCTTACGTAGGCTAACTCCATGGTCACTGTATGTAATCTTAATAAAGTACTTTTTATGAAGTTAAATGACTTATGGATATGGTTATCAGTGCTTCATACAGATAACCTTCAGGAACCCACCAGAAAATAATAGCCCAGAGTTGTCAGCAGTAAATGAACACATTCACCATTTACTATGCGTAGAAATGACAACAGATATCTCTGTGGAACTCTACAAAGTGACTTAATGTCATTAGGAATATATGGCAGCATGGTGCACAAATAGTGGGACTTGCCTGGACAGGGAAGCAGCACCTCGACTCTTCAACCAACCCAAATAGTGAAATCTTCTTGATGCACACAAAGACTAAACCAGGGATGAGTTAGAATATCTAATTCTATCTTAAACTATGGATATAAAGTAGTACAAGGAGGAAAAATAAATATGGGCAAAAGAGATCGGAAAACACAAAAATAGTATTAAAATATTAATTCAGATTTGAAAGGAACTCCAAAACTGCAAAATATGAATATTTAATGCTGAACTAATTGTTTGATAATAAATACAATTTACCACACAGTTAAATGTTCTCGTGTGATATCAATGTTTAGTATTATCCAAAGGGTAAGAAATGGAACAAATTCACATCCTTTATGTATATGAATGCTGACTCTCCCATTCAGGGATCAGATAACATTGATGTAGAAGAGTAGAGCAAATCGGACCGCAACTTCTTGGTTTCCACATTTAACTGTGCACATGCTGAAACCGCAAGTTGCTGTCCAATTTACTCCTTAGTAACAGTGAATAACCATGACTGCAAAATTCAGATTTATATTTCCTTAAATATTTGTAGAAGTAATAAAAAATGTTTCCCTCGCTTATTAAAGTTTCAGTGATCAATTTGGAATAAAGGGTTAAGTATCAGGGGACCATTTATGATTATTGCATAGTTGCACATTTGATTGTCACTTCCTACAAATAATACAATGCACATTTACATTGTAGTTTTGGCCTCAGAAACTGATTAGCTCAGTGATTGTAAACATTCGGCTGTAGTTACTCTAATTCCTGAACTGGTAACCACAACCACCTCTCTTCAAGTTTGATGGAGGAACCTTCCTAACATTCATCAGCAAGATAATATTCTTTCACACCCGCAACTCCCAGTAACTACTGTTATGCATGGAAGTGCACCCTTGAAACACAATCTGTAATATCAGATTATTCTTTAATTCTACAAGTCGACTTCTTCCCATCTTTTGTGCAGATGAAGTACGCTAACCTCATTATTTCCAAGAACACATTAACAGTGTTAAAATGAAATAGTCCTAATGGATGCAACAAAGGTCACCACAAATTGTAAACATATTGCACTTCATATATTAAATACATTGAAATGCAGGTGGGCTGATGGGATTTGATAGCTTTCATTTGCCTTTTGTTTTGGAATCATCTTCAGACATAAACTATATCCCCAAGGGAGGAATTCAACAACCCACCTCAATATCCCTCTGGCAGCATGCAGATCATTGTGACTGGTAGCTACACATTTATCACATGTCCCAAAAGCTGCATTCTAGGTAGAATTGTCAAATAATAGTATTATTTTAGCCTTCACCAATCATGCATTGTATGAAACAGTTTCCATTCCCCAAGGTTTCTTCCAATTGCTATTGATATTAGGATCTGATTCTAAATAAAACACAGAAAACCAATCATTTACTGTGAATATGGCTAATGATCTTTTGGATATTGTAGTTATGAAATACAAAAAGCCCTGCCAGCATATTAAAGCAAACACACTACACTAAAAACAGGAAATAGCAATAAAGGCTTGCAATTGTGATGTAGCTCATTTACCACAATTATGTTGCTGCACGCTTGAATACAATACTTTATTTCTGCTAATTCAAAGCTGTACCATTATCAGGTTTATGGAATAACAGAATCATGTAAAGAATGTATTTTCATAAAAAATCTTGAAAATTTAGGATGGATCTCAACATCCCAAAACTAAAATGGATCAGGGTTAGATTAGAGATTAAACAAAAAATCTAAATAATGAAATGGAATCAAGTCTGCTCAGGTCATTGTGGTTTTCATAGGGGCCGGGTAACTAACCTGTACTTGTCAATTAAATATATTGATGAGGCTCCCTACATTTGTGTTAATAATCTTTTTTAAATGCCAGATTATTCGCAACAGCTCCCTGAAATAAAAGTTCTGAGTCTATCACACAAACCAGTCTTCCCGCATAGACTCTATCGACAGTTCACGCTGCCTTGAGATAGCAGCCAGCATAAACAAGTCATTCTTTTTTCTCTCATCTACCACTGGGCGGAAAATACAAAAGCCTGAAAGCACCTACTACCAGATGCAAGTCGGGGAATCTCAGCACAACTCCTATTTCTCCAGTACATCGTTCAAGGTGAAGTGAAGCTGAGAATTGCCATTGAAGCTCATCCTGCAAGTTCAGGACTTCTCCATTCACATGCCAGCGGCTCTATGTAGAACAATTAAAGTTTACTAGCAAATTCCAGGCCAATATCTATCATCTGCTACCAGTCCCTATGGTTATTTATATTTAAATCATTTTGCCATATTGTACTGTGTACAGGAACAATACCATATTGAGGAGAAAGCCACATGAATCACCAACAAGTCTCCTAAATTTGGAAATTCCTTCTCTGAGTGGGAAAAATGTAGATCCAGATTGTTTTGACCGTCACCTCAGCAATAAGCTGATGTAAGGCAAAGGATTTTGTGTGGCACTCCCAATTCACTTCACTGCAGTGACATTTGTTGACACCCCAGCTATTTCTGTGTTCAGGAAGTTTAAAGAATGAAATGTAAAAAGAACAAAATACTATCATTAACCATATATTTATTTACTCCATTTTAAAATTGAGGTAATCATTATAGAAATGTTATGGAACATTCTTGTTTTTAATTTACAGAGTTGAATCCAATTTCTCAAACGACAAATACTGTCAAAAATGACAACCACATTTGCACCCTGGCAACCTGACTTGTAAACATGGATGAGTTTACAATTATACTGATGGAAAACAGGTGAAAGTGGATCGGATGAGTGCGGAGTGCAGAAATGCTTTCAGAAGGAGCACCAGGTAAATCTGCAAACCAGTTGCAAGACAAAACAACATATTGAAAAATAGCAAACACTGTAAACAATGAGTAATTGTAAATGACACCAAGTGTAAATTCTAAGTGTAATGCAGCATTCTTACCACACTAAATCAAAAAAGGTGAATTATACCTAAAATATCCAGAAATATCACCATCTTCAATGATGCCATGCTAAAAATGTGCACATAGTGTTTAATAAACTGATTTAATCAGTTTAATAAACTGATTTTATTAAACAATGTGCGTGTTTTTAGTTTTGTATTTTAAGATTTACTCAAGCAATTTTGTTTACAATCCTTTGAAGCAATGAAGATGTTTATTAGAAATATGCATATAATCAAACTTCAATATTTTTTATCTTAGTTCACTCCTTTGTCATCAGGGGTACATTCACTGTTAATTGTTAATTAAAATATTTATGTTTTAAAGTATGTCATGAATGCCTTGCTGTGTCACAATACATTTTTCCACAATGATGTACAGTTTTCTGTTTAATGAGTTCTCCAACATGTTCAGTTGTAGAAATTTCTACTGAACCTTGCCAGAATAAAAACTGACCTTGTCTATCTTGTTACCTGAAGTGTTACTTCCTGTAGCTCAACATGCAATTTATTCCAGCATGGAAACCGTTGAGTAACCTGAAGTCAGAATCCATGGGAGATACAGTACAGAGTGTTGTTTGCTTAAGTACACTCTACTATGCACAAGCAAAGCAGCATGAGTGAGAATAACAACAGTAGGGAAGTAATGACATTGCTAAATAAATGACATGATTAGAGTAGAAATAAAACTCCTGATTTTACTTTGTCTCAATAAAAGGTAATGAAAAGTAAATACCAATAAAATTAATGTGTTTCTCATGAACTAGTCCCACTGCATAATATTGTTACAATCAAGATTATCTTATCGTTTTTTCAAAAATATTAAAGTTAGTGTCTTGTAAGGGGATAAACTCTATGTTTTACTTCCTTCTCTTTACATTTGATAAAATGGAACCACATTGTCAACTTTAATGAGGTTGGGAGCTGCTGGCAGCTGATTGATTTCCTTTAACAAATGCTGCTGGATTATTATTGCCATCATAGAATGTAAAATGTGTTCCCAATTTGACTGGTAAACTTCCTAAAGATGTCAAGTATTAACTCTTATACCTTGTCTCCTCTTCCGTCTTTAGATGAACTCATTTCCCACTTAAGAGGTTTGGCAAGAAACATACTGTGCCTGAGTGACTTTGTGAGAGATGTAACACACTGTTGCTGCCAAGATTTTCTTTGTGGTTAACATAGAGCATTCAATTGTTACCTTCCTCCCAACCTTCAATAATGAAGTAAATATCAAGGATGCATGTTTTATTTTTTGCATTGACTGCAGGCCATTCAAAATAATTAAAATGTGATGTCACCGATACATTAAATAACATTGGTTCATATTTTGCTCTGGATATAACAGGGAGGCGTTTTCTTGATAACTTTCTATTCAATTGCCAGAGTGATTTAAGGAACGAGGGAGCAAAGATTCCTCCTGATCTCACTTCTCTCTCAGTGCAGCATTATTGAACATTTTATGCAGTTGAATGTCTCGTCAACAAATCAGAATGAATAATCCTCAATGAGCATAAAGTTATGCTGGAAATGACGTGAAGTACAAAGTCTTAAAAAGGGAAATAAATAAATGATATTTAAATAATTTTACAAGAAATGAGGATTGGAAAATGCACGAGCAATTAAAGCAGGGACATGAACGCATTAAATCTCTTGTGATTAGTTTATCAATCCAGATGTTCAATAACATCTCGTGACTCAACTTCAAAGATTTTCATTCAACCCAGAATGGCTTGCAGCAGCAGCAGGTCACTCCTGCTTGTGGCACCCTCCAATGCATCAATAAAACTTTATGTTAAAGTTATAGGGACATTTCTCAAACAGCCCCTTACTTTAGTTATTTCCTAGCCCCTAATTCCCCTTCATGGTGGAGACATCTAACATCCTCTGAATCCCAGCCTAACCCCATGGCGTCAAGACAACAACCTCTCTGTCAATGTCAGCATTGTCATTGTCATTGTCAATGTCATTGCCGACAGGAAGAAGGGTGGTGTTGACACCCCAGCCTGAAGTGCAGACGGTAAAAAAACATCATGTTTTTTGGTGTAAATATCACCAACAATTTGTCCTGGTCCAACCATATTGATGCTACAACCAAGAAAGCACGCCAACATCTCAACCTCTTGAGACGGCTAAGGAAATTCAGCATGTCTCCAATGACTCTTACCAGTTTCTGCAGATGCACCTTAGAAAGCATTCTATATGGAAACATCACAGCATAGTATTGCAACTGCTCTGCTCAAGACACACACACACACACTGAGTAGGAGACATGTTGTGACATTGGAATTGAGGTACATTGTAATAATGTCAAGAAATTTCTATTTTAAGTAATAACTACAATTTCCCTTCAAAAAAAAATCACAAAACACTAGGTTGTTCCTTTTGAACCCTTTAAAGGATATAATCAAAACTGCCATTTTCATCATAAAAAGGAATATATAGTAGCAATTACAGTTGTTATAATACATTCATTTCTGCTGCCACTTGTAGCGTTAACCTTTTCATACTTCTATTAGTGTCAGTGGAGCAAAGTAGAGTTGCAGGTTAAAACACGAGACTTAAAAGACAAACAGATGGCCTAGGTTTCAAGGAAAATTGACAGAAGATCTCGAAATGATTGAAAAAAACAATCTTTTAATTCAAATCATGATCCACAGCAAAGAATTAGTACTCTTGGATCCATTTATAATTTGTCATACATTTCTATGTTGTATACCGCAATATTAGGGATTAGTAATACATAATCGGAGAGTCATTATTTGGAGAGTGATTAGAATGTGGAATTTGTGGTTTCGATTAAAAAATAAGCAAGCAAAAATAGCAAATACATGTGGCGAAGAGATGAGATAAGACATAATGGAGGAGAGTTGTGCAGAGTGTAAACACTTTGCATAGATTTATCAAATTTAGGCAAGTGAAGGTTTTTTCATCATATCCTAGGACAATTAGGCTTATAGGCTGGGATTTATTTTCCTCTGAGCATTGAAGGCTGAGGAATGGCTTTGTCGAGGTATATAAAATCATGAAAGCACAAATTAGGTGGAATGCCATAGTCTTTTCCCCAGGATTGGGGAACACAAACTAGAGGGCATGAATTTAAGGTGAGATAGGAATGATTTAAATGAATTTGAGGGGCTACATTTTTACACGGAGGGTGGTGAATATATGAAATGAGCTGTCTAAGGAAGCTGTGGAGGCCCCTTAATTGCAGCATTTAAAAGACATCTGGACAGTTCATGGAAATAAAAGATTTAGAGGGAAATGGGCCAAAGAGACAAATAGGACTAGCCCAGATAGACATCGTGGTCAGCATGGGTGGGTTGAAGAGCCTGTTTCTCTGCTGCATAACTCTATTATTCTGTATTCTTTCCTCAGGAGGTGTCAAGGGGCAAGTCATTTGTCTCAGTTTAAATAATCTTTTACCTGCATTTAGATGGCTGGTCCAGGTGAGTTTCTGGTTAACGGTAACATCTTGGATGTTGCTGGTAGGGTATTGGATGCTGGTAATGCAATCATATGTCATGGGACAGTGATATAAGATGTTGTAATCTGGAGTTAAAAAAAACAGACTACTGGAGGAACTCAGTGGCACAAACACATCTACGGGGGCAGAGGGGTAGTCAATGTTTCGGATCGAAGGCAGGGGAGTCCAGGAGGAGAAATAATGCTGGATAAAGAAGGGGTTCTCACTGGTAGGCAAGGATTCCTTACCAGAGTAAAAGACCCGGAGGCGACAGAAAAATAGCTCAACAACATGACGGGCTTGGAATTCATTGAGGTGTGGGCATGGGGGTGCAAAGAAAAGGCCTTTGAAACTGCAGCCATATGTGAATTTACTTATTCATAAATATGGACTCCATTCTCAAAGTTACAATTTACTGTCCATCTGCAGTTGTCCCCTGAACTTAGTTGTTTGTAAGTATTAAAGCGGGGCAGTTTATCCTCAGGTTTAGTGGTGGGTCTGAAGTTGCATGTTTGTGGAAATTTCCTAAACTGCAGGACATTACTAAATCTGTTTTTTTTTCCTGCACATTTTCTGAGTTCAGAGTAATCATTATTGATAGCAAAATAATAGTTATTACCACTGCTGGTGTGAGTCAATAATGTCATAAGGTCGTAAGGTCATAAGGTCATGTGTGATTGGAGCAAAATTAGGCCATTTTGCCCATCAAGTCTACTGTGCTATTCAATCATGGCTGATCTATCTCTCCCTCCTAACCCCATTCTCCTACCATCTCCCCATAACCCCCGTACTAATCAAGAATCTATCTGTCTCTGCCGTAAAAATATCAAATCATGTGGCCTTCCCAGCCTTCTGTGGCAAAGAATTCCACAGATTCACACCCTCTGACTAAAGATAATCCTCCTCATCTTCCGAAAGGAACATCCTTTAATTCTGAGTCCATGACGTCTAGTCCTAGACTCTTCCATGAGTGGAAACATCCTCTCCAGTCAGATTAGTAGGGTGCAAATGTGCTTGACATCCAGTCTATCCAAACCTTTATCTATTTGGTAAGTTTCAATGAGGTACCCCTTATCCTTCTAAACGCAAGCGAGTACAGGCCCGTTGAAATCAAATGCTCATCATAAGTTAACCACTCATTCCTGGGATCATTCTTGTAAACCTCCACAGGACCCTCTTCCGAGTCAGCACATCCTTCCTCAGATACAGTGCCCAAAACAGCACACAATACTCCAAATGCAGCCTGACCAGCGCCTTTTTGAGACTCAGCATTACATCTCTGTATTTGTAGTCTAGCTTTCTTGATATAAATGCTAGTATTGCATTTGCCTTCCTTACTACCGATTCGACTTGCAAATGATCTTTTTGGGAATCCTGTACCAGCACTGCAAAGTCCCTTTGCATCTCCGATTTCTGGATTATCTCCCCATTTAGAAAATAGTCTACGCCTTTATTCCTACTGCTAAAATACATGACTCCAATATTTTAATGTTTTTAATTCCCATCATTTAAATTGTCCAAATGCTATGATAGGATTCAAACTCATGTCACCAGATCACAAGTTTACGAACCTGTGTATTGGTCGAATTCATGAACCACAAAATTGCCTTTCACATGCATGACATTTACTTGTTTTTGTCTGTGTGAGCAACAGCCCAATATCAATGGAGTCCAATTTCCTGGGAAGAAATCAACAGGATACAGCTTATCTGGGGGGGGGGAACTTTTTAATCTCTTCCCTGAACGGGGGATGCGACTTTTCCCTTGTCGTGTCTCCGTTGTCGTTGGGCCTTACATCGCGGAGCTGGCGGCCTCCAACCGGGATCGACCTGAGGGCTCCAGCCGTAGAGCCTGCGGACTCACCATCGCGGAGCTGGCTGACTTCGGAGCTGTGGCGGCGCTGTGGTTGTGGCTACGACCCGACTTCGGAGCTTCGGCGTCGAGCCCTGTGGGCGGTGGAGTCGGGAGCTCGCAGGTCCCTGGTGGGAGACTGATTTTCGGAGCTCCCGCAACGGCAACTTCTCCCGCCCGAATCGAAGTTTTGAATCAGCCCGGAGCAGGGCCTTACATCGCCCGGCATGGCTTAAACGGTCACAGGGCTTACCATCGCCCGCCGGGGGCTTTAACATTGGGATCCCTGGTCGCCTCGACATTGCAGCTAGGCTGCCTGACCGCGGGAGAAGAACAAAGGACAGGGAAGAGATAAGACTTTTGCCTTCCATCACAGTGAGGAGGTGTCTGGAGATTCACTGTGATGGATGTTTATGTGGAATTGTGTTCATTGTGTGTTTTGGTCTTTTTTGCTGTTATGACTGCAGGAACGAAATTTTGTTCAAACCTTGCTTGTTTGAATGACAATAAAGGGCAATTGAATTGAATTGAAATTTTATGCATTTAATTGATCACAAACTACAAAGGTTTCTTTAAGGCCACACAGTTTTTTCAGTTTTTTCTTATCCTTGAAATTTCTGGATTGCCTTTGGGCTGCATATCTATGGGCCAGGCACGTGCCATCAGGGTGGGCAAGGTAGGCACTGCCTACCCTGACTAAAATTATGAAATGGCAATTATGAAATATAAATAGTAAAGGCATGGGAGAATTTTGCCTATCTAAGAGATCGATCTCTTAGGTAGGCATAATTCTCCGTGCCTTGCAACCGCAGTACTTGCAACACGCAAAGGTCTGTGCAGCCCATGTGCCGTCAGCGCTGCTTCAAGCCGTCAATGCTTGGCAGTTTGCTCATGTGACATTTATTTCTACATTAAACGATCAGAGCTCCTAACTGCATTGATTGGGATATATCACAGCTGTTGTGTGTCTACCAGTCCAAATTCTGTACCATTTGAGTTGCAGAAGGCATCCCATGATTAATAAGGGACAGAATCTCTCAATTATTTTCTTGTTCTTAAATTGTGAACTGCTTAGATTAACTGTATTACATGCTACTGTAATCTCAACTGAAATAAATTCAGTGCAGAACAAGGATGGGACGTGAGGCTTTTCAGTCTACACGCCTCAACGATTTAACTAGCTAAGCCGTCAAGAGGATGTGCAGTGAGTATTTCCCATACCCTGATTACTGCAAAAATGAGTTTGCAAGTTTGTTATCTTCCAATCTAAAACTATAACCTAAACTCTTGAAGACACTTCAACTATTCACATTTTTCTCCTGCTCTCAAAGCTCATGTTTGTGTTAAATTTATGAAAATAATTGCAGATTTCAACAACATGTTGACAATAGTGCTTGTGATTGAAACATTTTTGACCGAAGGAAAGCAGCAAAGGTTGTATACCAATGGAACAAATTTAAAATTCAGTCTGTAAATTCCAGCCTTCCATAAGGATGGACATTCACATTTTTCAAATGTTTTTACTCCATTTCGAAATTACTTGGATAAATATACTGCGTCTAAAGGCATTTTCACTGATAATTACATTGTGATGTCTTCTTTTAACCTAATAAAGTACTTAACCAATATACAAAACAGGATGTCCCAAAATTAAAATCCAAAATGAAGCACATTCCAATTACGTGTAGAGATAATGCCATTAGTATTCAGCATTCACATTTGGCCAAGTAGACATCAAGGGGAGAAAGAAAAGACACACGTAAAATGAATTAATGTACAGTTTTAGTTCATTATGTTCCATTTTATAACTCAACCATGGGAAAAAATAAAGCCCTCCAATTTTTGGTTGGATAACATAAAGAGGCAATTAACAGCACCATGGTCCTTTGCATAGAAAGTAAGCACGACACAGGGAATTATGGAATCCGATGCACACATGACATGGAAATTAGCCAAACCTGTACAGCAGCAAACAGGAAAGTCTATGACAGCCATGCCTGCACAGAGATATCATTGGCCGTGTGCAGGACAGGGTTTGGACATTTGACTGGTCATCTTGGACCAGGAGAAGGCTTTTGACGGGTTATTGAACATGGTGGACATGCTCTTCAAAGTGGACTTGGACAGAAAGTCAAGAATTAGACCCAACTACTGTACATAGACATCTATTGTGCAGTCCAAATCAATTTAGTGGGAAACAAATAGCTTCCCCATTAAACCAGGAGTTGGACTGGATTGTCAAATCTCTTGTAGAAACAAAGAACTGCAGATGCTGGTTTATACCAAAGATAGACACAAGGTGCAGGAATAACTCAGCAGGTCAGGCAGCATCTGGGAGAAAAAAGGATGGGAGACGTTTCTGGTCGGAATCGTTCTTCTGGTCAAAATGTCACCCATCTTTTTCTGCAGAGATGTTGCCTGACCCGCTGAGTTACCCCAGCACTTTGTGTCTATCTTTAACCAATCTCCTGCCGTGTTTGTGTGGTGCACAGATTCCTTTGCTGAATATGTTAGGAAGGATGCAGATGACGTTATAGGGTGGTGATGTGAGGCAGAAGGTCACTGAGATCAAAGTCTTCCCGAATCAAGATGGGCAGTGTCTTCTTCTAGGATAAGAGGTCGGTTTGCAGATTGATCAGCATCTGTGAGCAGTTTGATGTGGCCTCAGTGACCAGAGTCAAACACAGGTAGGGCAAAGTCTTACTCTTCGGCAACTGCCTGAAAAGTCAACTTTCCCTTTGCCATTAAGTCTGAGTAGCTGAAGATGCTGTGTATCTGCCATGGAGAAGCCAAGGAATGCTACAGGAGATGTAGAAAGGAACTGTAGATGCTGGTTTACACTGAAGAGACAAAATGCTGGAGCAACTCAGGCAGCTTGTTATCACCTTTTCCACAGCCAACTATGGACCTTTGTGGACTCCACCTTTCCTTGATCATCTGTGGTGGCTTTGATTTGTTCTTTTCATACCTTTCATTCATTTGTTCTTTGTACCTTTTTATACCTTCAGTTTCCCTCTCCCTTGAATCTCAGTCTAAAGAAAGATTTCAACCCGAAAAATCATCTATTCCTTTTTTATTTCCACAGATGCTGTCTTTGGTTTGAAATTTAAAAATAAAATAGAATTCCCATCTGAAGCTTACAAACAAATTGCAGTGGGTACTGTCTCAATAAATTTCCAAAAGATTAATGTACAACTGAAGAATGGTTATTATGATTTTTCATCTTGAATTAAATGCATATTAATTTGCATAATGGTGAAATAAACACTGCTGTGTGATATTATTTCTTGGCTAGTATAGATAGCTAGCTGTAGATGACAATTTATAATGAGACAGATGAAATTATAATGTTAATATTTGAATGAAATGCTTGTAAGCATCAGCTTTGAAAATCCTACCCCAGAACTGCTAGTAAGCCCAGCAACCCACATCCCAACATTTCTGACCAAGCTCCATTTCTCAACTACTGCCCGACATCCTTATAAAAATTAATTGAATAAAGCATACATGTCGCAGGACTATATTTTAATTTATTGTCCTCATAGTATAATGCCTTTAGTACATTATAGATCCAGCAATAGGATTCAGGTCAGGCAAGTTACCAGGCCAGGTGATAGGAATTGAGTTACCAGGCCAGTCCAAGTCTTGTATCCGCTGCTGCTGAAAAACCATTGTCGCCACCTGTGTGTCACGGTGCACGGTCTTGCTGGAATATCCCAGATCCACCTGCAAGAGCCCTCACCATCTCCAGCACCATTCTCCTCTGCAACACTTCAATATATTGTGGCACTCATCATTGCGTCACTTGGACGCAGTGGACCCACAACGTAGTCATTAAAACAACCGCAGAACATATTCTTTTCAGGATGTTTGATGAACTGGTCATGTGTCATTTTCTTATCGGCTCTCTGACGGAAATTGCAACATGTTTGGCTGCTTTGGCCCTGAACCAGCAATTGGTTTTCACCGAATAACACCTTTCACCTGACCTCACATGTCAAATCTTTATACTTTAAGGCCCACTGGTATCATTTCTTTTTATTGCAGCAGTTAGAAGTTATATGTTTCACAGTTTTCTGCTATACGATCGACTTCAATGGTGCATTGGGGCACAGTGCTTGAGCTTATTGAGACTCCTGTTGCCTCCAAATCTTTCTTCATGCCATTACTTGTCCTTCTTACTTTCCCGACTCAGCATGGCTTCATCTAATGGAGTCATCTTTCTTATACAGCCACAAAGGCCCTTCCTCTTGTGCAATTGTAATCTGGTTTTGGACTCTTGCTTGACAATCCTGGATGCAGAAGTTTGGCTCACCTCCACCAACTCTGTAATCTCTCGTTGTGGCTTTTAGCAATGTTGATGCAAGGTTACAATCTTTGTTCACCTTCTTGGAGTGATATCCATTTTGCGAATTGCCTGATATCCATTTTGAGAATAGCTTGACAAGTTCTTCTCAAATTATGACAAATCACTGGAAATGAATACCGGAGAATGAAAAATGACCGGAAGAACTTTATCAGAGAGATTTATAGGTTTCAGAAGAACAAATAGTAGACATAGAAACTCATATGGAAAAAATAGCAAATCACCCAGTGATAAAAAATTATTTGCACAGGGATGTAAGCTACATTCTAAATGGCAGTGTATGTATTTGTCACAATTTCTCAGCAGTTATTCGGAGAATCTGTCTGCAGAGCCTTCGCCAAATTAGATCAGATTCAGGAGTTCCTGTCTTTCAATGGAGAGGAATGGATGTGAAAGAGAAGCAGAAGCACAAGATTGTTCTATTGTTTTTGAATTAAGTAATTTTGCTTTAACAATTTAAGTGTGTTGCATTTTTAAACATCTTTTATTTTTTTCAAAAGTTATTGAATTGATTTTGAATAGTTTGGGAAGATTTATTAATGTCAGGATTATTCAGAAACATTCACTGTCTCTAACAGTTTTGACAGTCGATAAATCCTGGAGCATTACTTTAGGAGCATTAGATGGTTTGTCACAAGCTAAGGTAGCTCATCTCCTGCAGCAATATCTGCCTCATCAGTTTTAATCTATGGATAACATAAATAATTTAAGTCATATTTACAAAGTTGATGTTGATCCAAGTTAAATTCAAGATTCAGCATTGCGTCACAGGTTGCTCAAGAAGCTATTCAGTTTGTTCATTTTATGATTTCATTACTTAATTATTATCAAGGATGTAATGGGAAAAAACACTTTTTTTTCCTTGCAGATAAATTGTTATTTGGATATGAATGGCAATTGTTGTATAATATATGCATTCTGTGGCTGTAGAGAATACAATATAAATTTTGATCAAACATTGGTCCTGACACATTGTCTGATGAACATGTCCTGGATTTTCTTTATTTTATTTTATCTTTATCATGTTGTTTCTTGTGAAAGTAATGGAATCATTTATATTTGAGACTGTTTCTGGAACTAATAATACCATTGGGTCTTAGTTGGGTTGAACACAATAGGGAAATATTGCTGAAAGGCCAATAACCCGATAAGCCCACTGAACCAAAATGATTAGAGAAATAAAGGTTTATTTTCCCTGAAACACCATCCTGGGATGTAGGAGGAGAAAATTAAATGTTTAACTAATTTAATTTTAGTGGCTGTTTGGGAATTAAATGAGTATGATATAAGGACTCATGGGCTATTAGGTAAATATAGAATCAGTAACCATAGCAAAAATGAGGCTTTAACCAACCATCACAAAGGCGATATTTACAGTTCTTTAACATATTATTTGCCTTAATATTGTTCCCTGCCATTTCACGTGTTCTATCTTTCACAGGTCATAAACTAATTATAGAGAGGAATCCCTCAATTTTAAATGGTATTCCTTGTATACCTGAAGCAAACGCAACTTAAAACTAGATATTTTTCACAAATAAATATTCCCCAGATTTCTTCATTAAAACTATGATCATCTAGGGCCTGGTATTGACATTATACAGTTAGCCATCGTGATCCACTTTAATTCTTGGGTTCAGAGAAGGTGACTGGCAATCACCATTGTGTATGTCATAAGTGTCCTGATTTCCTCGTTTATGCATTTCAGCAGAGAAGCACATAATGTCATGGACATCACTTGCCAGCAAACATGACCAAGTCCAGCGGAGAAGCACAATCACACTGAACAACAGGGTCACATTATTCAGGAGCATGGTAGCATTGATGCTTCCATAGTCTCAAAATAAGGGGTTGCCACTCAAAGACAGTAATAGGATACAAATGTCTAGCCAGAGTATAGAGAAACAAACAAATTCACTACCCTGGAAGATTGTGGTGGCTTTCTCATTGAGTAGATACATGACAGATATTGTTTGGTCTTTTAAGTATTAATGGAATCAAGGGATGAGGGTTAATGTAAAAATGTGATGCTGATGTAAAAGATCAGACGTGAAATAATGAAGTAGTCACAAGAGGTTGGATGACTTATTCCTATTGCAATTTTTACAGAGACTATTACACTTTGCACTTAGCCCCTCAACTTTAAGATAGCATTGAATGCCACAACTAATCTGGTCAATTAATCTGAATAGAGTCAAAAACATGAATTGGAAAAGTGAGAATAATGTGATTTTACTTACTTTATATCAATGAGTACAGCCATTTCCTTGATTTTCAAATGTGGTGCATTTCTAGAAATTGTTTCAATAAACAGGGTTTCATAACTCAGAAAGACTGAGCACAGTACACTGTGGTTCTCTAGTATAATAGAACACAGCAAAATAGGACATGGACTAGGCGGCAATTTCAGTTTCAGTATCAGTTTAGATTTATGTCTCACGTATCGAAGTACAGTGAAAAGCTTTTGTTGTGTGCTATGCAGTCATCATATCATCCGATATGATAGTGGCTAATTTACAGTGGCCTCAACTTAGATTTTGTGAGTTCTCCAGAACCCTCCATTTCCCTATCTTTCAAAGACCAATTACCACATGAAATACTTCTTGTGATCTACCCTCCACAGTCTTCTGAAGTGAAATATTCCAGAGATTCACCACCATCAGTAGAAATGTATTTCTACGCACTTCCATTTTAAATGACTGACCCCCCTCATCTTGTAACTCCATTGCCTCATTTGACACTTGTATATATCTATTTACAAAATGCAGTTTGCCACACCAATTGTTAAGTGACAAATAGTTTAATTTATCAAAGATATGTACTTCAAAATGTAAGCTATATTATCGTGCAAATCTGTATATCAGATGTTCAGAAATCAAGGCATTACTGCTGCGATGTTTAATTTATTTATGTTGAATCTATTTTAAATATGGTTATTTATATTGACTACTATCTTTAATTATTTAAATCTGTCTTTAAATGCTCCTGAACACCAGATATATTTAACAATAATTGAAAAGGCCTTCTGACAGCATGAGCAAAAATCATCAGGACAGTCCAGACATGGTAACTCTGTCTCTGCCACCTGAGGTCAAGTCAGTGCTCACGGCCCAGTATACTTGGAGAGACAGCCACTGCAATAAGGCCTCCAGCTGAAATGGACCCCATGGAATTGTAATTGGTCTATGATAACACAGGGATCACAGAAGCCAATTGCATGGCATGGACTATTTCAAGCACAATCTGACTATCCATTCTGATTTTTACTTAACAAAGAGAATAATTAAATGTCTGCACCAATTCATCATAATTTATTCCAACCTACAGGGCAGACAACGTTAATGTCCCAAAATCAGCAATCACTCTCCATCTCGTGCATACCTGGCACCTCGCTTCAACAGCAAGTATCTCCCCCAAGACCTACTCTCATATATTTCAAATAGTATTTCAATATTGTTGTTATTCATAGAGCAAGTGCAGAGAGGAAGACGTGTGGCAGAATAAAGCAGGACAAGGCACCCACATCATCAAATTGGTACTCTCATTTCCTTCTCTCCGACCATTTGTGAAGGACCCACCCAGTGAGCCCTTGGCAGTGGCCTCTTCATAGATGCCCCATCTAGCATAGTCCCATTTGCCCTCGTTTGGGCCATTTTCATCTAAACATCTCCTATCCATGTACCATTCCAAGTGTCTTTCAATGCTGATATAATAATTGTCTTAACTACCTCCTCTGATAGCTCATTCCATATACGACCACCCACTGAGTGAAAAGTTACCCTCTGGTGCACATTAAATCTTGCCCCTCTCACCTTACAACTATGTGCTCTACCCTTGGTAAAATACTCTGTTGTGGCATTCTCAGAGAACTCTGCACATGTACTCCGAGATCCCTCTGCTCTACAACACTTCCCAGGACCCTACCATTCACTGTGAAGGTTCTGCCCTAGTTTGACTTACCAAAATTAAATATCTTATACTTATCTGCATTAAACTCCATTCACCATTCCTCTGTTCACATACCCAGCTGATCATGATCCTGATGTAATTTTTGATAACTACCTTAACTGTCTACAATACCACCTACTTTAGTGTCATCTACAAAAATACTAATCATGCCTTGTACATTCTCATCCAATTTCTAAATCTAAATCACAAACTGAAATGGGCCCAGCACCAATCGCTAAGATAAACCACTTGTCACAGGCCTCTAGATTTAAAAAAAAAATCTCCCCCTCCCATTACGAATCCGACCTGTCCTGGGCATCCTCCATGGCCAGGGTGAGTACCACCGGAAATTGGAGGAGCAGCACCTCACATTTTGCTTGGGAAGTTTATACCCCGGCGGCATGACTTATCCAATTTCCGGTAGCCCTTATTGTCTTCCCCCCCCTTCTCAGCTCTCCCTCAGCCCTCTGGCTCCTCCTCTTCATTTCTTCTTCCCAGACATTCGCAGATATATCTCATCAGGCTCAAGAAATGTATCTACATTCATACTTCTTAGGGCAACCAGTACTTCCTTGACCACAAAAGAGACTTTAAGATCCAGGACAGAAAGGTCGGATTCGGAATGGGAGGGGAAGATTTTTTTTTAAATCTAGAGACATCTCCGTTAACTGTCCCAAGTCCCCTAGCATTCATGTTTTTCACCGCAGTAAAAACAGAGGAAAAATGGTTATTGAGGTCCATGGCCATCTTCTGTGTCTCCACACATGGATGACCATTTTGGTTTATGTGGGGCCGATTCTCCCGCTGGTCCTCCAATCCTGAAAGCCAATTTGTGTTTCAATTTAGTCAGCTTCTATGTGGGAAATAGATGGAAAATATTGTGCTGAGATTCTACTACTAAACTTCGCAAATCCACTGAATCCTTTGGCTTGTTTCTGTCTTCCTTGCATGGGTGTCCACTGCTACACCTCCAATCTTCTTGTAATTGATAAGGACATTTATTGGATAAAATACATGTAAGGAGATGGGTTGAGCAATGATATAGGTTGTATCAGCTGTTCTACCAATATCTAGTTTAATCACAGAAATATCATTATAGACCATCACAGAAATATCATGAAGGACCATCAATCAGATCCTTAGATTCTCCAACAATCTGCTTGTCCAATATATGTTAAGCAGGCATTAGTAACCAAAATAAAAATTCTGAGAATAAAGGGATTTCAAGCAACATGAATAGCGGTAGTCAATATATTACAAACATTGACATTGACAAGAGATTAGCATAAACATATTGGTAAAGAATGGTAAAGAAATAGGAGTTATATTTTGATGAACATAGTGCAGAAAATAAATGCATTTCCGGTCTTCTGGATGAGGCCATGACAGAGTAAACTCCAGGACAGTTGGTGGGCAGTCTTAGTATTTTATGAAGCTGGAGGGGAAGGCACATAGGCAGAGTCTAATTATCCAACACATAACTTATATTGAAAGTACTTAAAAACCATTTTTTAATGCTGGAAATTGAAAGGGTCCAGTTGAGATATGCTACATTGTTTATGATGAATCGACAAACATTTTCTTCTTGGGCCTAATCTTGGAAAATTCAGCAGAGCATGAGGTCCAAGAAAAACACACTCCATTGGCAGAAGAGTCGGGAGAAGGGTTGACTGTGAGAGAGCTTGCTGAAAGAAAATAATCGATTTCAAGTAACTCAGTAGTTTCCAATTTTCAATTAGATTTTCTTCTTCACTGAAATTGAAATAACCAGGACATAAAAATGCGACGCAGTTTGTCCAATTTTCAGGCACGGGTACCTAATGTGAGTATACATTTATCTTGATGATTGCAACAATGACTATAATCCAAATGATTCATCTTTCAGGGAATAAATCCAGTTAACATTTGCTCACTGCTGGTACTTTGGAATCTATTTATGATGTGACCCGCAAGAGAACAATGTACAAATGATATTTACATCTAGAAGCCTGATTAAATATTATTTGCATAAAATATGGAAACACATGTTTATTGTTCATTACTGAAGAAAATATAAGGAAAGTAACCAATGAAAACTTGAACATGAAATGCGAAATTGAATATTCAATTGTCACAATATTAATTCTTCTATTCACTGGAGTTTGAAGATCTATTTGTATCTAATTAGCTTTGGCAAGAAAGAAAAATATGTTCATAGCTCATGCCACTAGGAAATGCTTTTTAGTTTTGAAAATAATTACATTTGTGATCATGAGTATAAAATGGATCTTGGTTTTCCCTATAACTTACAGGACCCTGGAGATTTTTTTCTACACATTTTACAACTCCACGTATCTTATTGTGGGAGTCATAGCTTTATTTAATGTGCCTTTATTTAGGTTGTTACAGACAATTCACAGCCTAGACACGCTTTTTGGACTAATATGGCAGTTAATAATTATGCATCATGTGACATTTTGTCGGCAATGGTTTAGCTGATAGAAAACTTGCCTCAATGTCAGCAGGTTTTGAGTTCAAACTTCACCGAAGATACTCAATAAATAGAGTGAGCACTGCAGAATCAGAGATGTTCTCTCAGGCAAAATATAAAGTCATAGCATTGTCTGTCCTTAAATGTCCACTGAAACAGCCCATGAAACACTTTCAAAGAAGATGAAAGTTATAGTCATGACTTGAAGTACATGTAAGTCATCTCCAGTGATCTGGGCAACATCTATTTCTTAATCAACATTAATTGGACAGGTTTCATGGTCATTATCACATTGAAATTTGTGGCTGATTACTGTAAACAAGCTGCTGTATATCTCTAAAATACTGTGGAGAATACATTATGAAGCGTTTCATGGTTATGCAGCACTTTGAGACCTTAAGAAGCCTCAAACGTAGTCCCTTTAACTGGTAATGCAATAGGCCTCAACATTAGGCCTAATAGGCCTCAACATAGGCCCTGGTTAAGAACTTTTTGAAACATTTAGAGCGCACACTGCAAGTTTTATATATAATTTTGTGCAAGAAACATCAATTGAGTATCATATGCATGAAAGATTCAGATGCTGTGTGTATGGACAAAATACCAAATGGGATTTTTGATAAAATTATTTTCCATAGCAAACTAAAATGTTATAAGAGGGATACTTTGGACTCCTCTCTTTATTTCTACTGTTTAATAAACAATCAGCCTTCCCATTACAGGTACACAAAATTGCTGGGGAAACTCAGCGGGTGCAGCAGCATCTATGGAGCGAAGGAAATAGGCGACGTTTCGGGCCGAAACCCTTCTTCAGACTGATGGGGGGTGGGGGAAAGAAAGAAGGAAAAGGGGAGGAGGAGGAGGAGCCCGAGGGCGGGCGGATGGGAGGGTGGGAGGAGACAGCTAGAGGGTTAAGGAAGGGGAGGAGACAGCAAGGGCTAGCCAAATTGGGAGAATTCTATGTTAATGCCATAAGGACGCAAGGTCCCCAGACGGAATATGAGGTGCTGTTCCTCCAATTTCCGCTGTTGCTCACTCTGGCAATGGAGGAGACCCAGGACAGAGAGGTCGGATTGGGAATGGGAGGGGGAGTTGAAGTGCTGAGCCACCGGGAGGTCAGGTAGGTTATTGCGGACTGAGCGGAGGTGTTCGGCGAAACGATCGCCCAACCTACGCTTGGTCTCACCGATGTAAATCAGCTGACATCTAGAGCAGCGGATGCAGTAGATGAGGTTGGAGGAGATACAGGTGAACCTTTGTCGCACCTGGAACGACTGCTTGGGACCTTGGATGGTCGAGGGGGGAGGTGAGGGGACGGGTGTTGCATTTCTTGCGGTTGCAACGGAAAGTGCCCGGGGAGGGGGGGGTGCGGGAGGGAAGGGAAGAATTGACGAGGGAGTTGCGGAGGGAGCGGTCTTTGCGGAAGGCAGACATGGGGGGAGATGGGAAGATGTGGCGAGTGGTGGGGTCACGTTGGAGGTGGCGGAAATGGCGGAGGATTATGTGTTGTATTTGCCGGCTGGTGGGGTGAAAGGTGAGGACCAGAGGGACTCTGCCCTTGTTGCGAGTGCGGGGATGGGGAGAGAGAGCAGTGTTACGGGGTATGGATGAGACCCTGGTGTGAGCCTCATCTATGGTGGCGGAGGGGAATCCCCGTTCCCTGAAGAACGAGGACATTTCCGATGCCCTGGTATGAAATGAGTCTTTACAGGGGGCAGGGTGGGAAGACGTGTAGTCCAGATAGCCATGTGAGTCAGTGGGTTTGTAATGTATGTCGGTCAGGAGTCTGTCCCCTGCGATGGAGATGGTGAGGTCAAGGAATGGTAGGGACGTGTCGGAAATCGTCCAGGTGTATTGGAGTGCCGGATGGAAGTTGGTGGTGAAGTGGATGAAGTCAGTCAGTTGTGTGTAGGTGCAGGAGGTGGCGCCAAAGCAGTCCATTACCCTTTGTTTCTAACATTCCTCTGATAAAATATTTCCTAATGGCGACACACTTATATTTCTTGATAGTTTTTGCATACAATTATATCCTTTTCATTGTATGGAATATCAGGTACACTTGTAGACTCAAAATGAGATTGATGAAATTTAACACATTGTCTGCTTTACGATTCTCCCTTGTTGGAATTGAACCCGCTGCTTCGTTTACCTAGAAAAATGAATCTAACATTTATTTCTCTATTTTATGTTTGTTTCTGCTTTTCCCCATTTGCCAATTAAATTCACAAAAACTAATACATGCACTAGATGTAATAGTTGTGGCTATACAAGGATGATATACAATGGCCATACAACAAATGTAATATAAATGAAAGAGATTTCATATAAAATATTTAAACTAATAAATCTTTAACAACTATCAAAGGAGATGTTTCAAAATAAACTAGATTCTTTGAATAAACCTTGCGTTTCTTTTTTTTGGCCATTTCAAATTAGTGCAATATTGCAGGGTCAATACTGATCGCATTGTTATGGACAAAATCCTTTTAAAAATGACACAAAAAGATCAATATTTTTCTATTGTCAATAGACGAAGCAATATAAGGCTTCAGGGTTTATTTAACATCTGCGAATTAACAAAATAAATCGACACATTTTCTCCAACTTTGTGTCTTGCACTGTTCCAGCGGTAAAACAGCTCAGCCTCTAAGTGGGGAAGGGAGGAGCTTATTAGCGAATAGCAGTAATGGACAGTGTTGAAAATATGCAACAATGAGTAATCAGAGAAACTTTAATATATTCTAACAGTGAAACATTGGTTTGTGCACAGCCCTAAAAATGGTGATAAATGTCATTGTTTGATGATTATTTGGATGTACAATTCGACTGATGCCATTCATCCGTTTTATAGCCACAACCATTAGCCATGAAGGTATCAAATTATCCCTGCAGGGATAAAAAAAATAATCATGCGAGATATTCTGTGCAAGGGAATTGGCACAGGGAAAAATAAATTGCATTCTGAGAAAGAAATTATCACTACATTGCTTTGATAATTTTAATCTAACTGACCAGATGGGAAGACAGAGGACAGGGATGTTGTTAGATTTGTGTCCACCGGTTCTTTAACTTCAATGGGGAGCATCAACAAGCCAGATATAAGATCATCACGCAGAAATATCAGTCACCTCACTGGCATGATAACATAAAATGTCAGCTCTTATTTTAGATATTATGTGTGGTTTCTCTTCCCGGAACATCAACCTATTGATTACTGCAAAGATCCAATTCTATCCTGTTCTGCACCAGTAAAACTAAGCATAATGCAATAAAAAAAACCCTGCAATGGTGAAATTGGATGATGTAGCAACAAGAAATAGGGAAAAATCAAATCAGGAAGTCGACTGTAATTTGCTGCAATGACTGTCATCATTCTAGAATTCCACCTTACCATCGCTTTTTACTTCCTCACTCTCCCTCATATGCACACAACAATTTCAACAAAGATACATGTATGTGGTTTGATTGCCAACTTCTCTCCATCAAAAACCAGCTGTTGTTATCTTTGCATTGAAATCCTGAAATTACTTGTTTTCCTGAAACCTTGTTTGTCGGGAGATAAGGGAAGAGAAGGATATGTTCTGCAAATTGGTGGAAACTCTGCAGGCTGAGCAAGCTTTAATTCATAAACAGTACTGGTATTGCATTTACCAAGAGAGGGTGAAAATGCTTTTTTTCTGCCTGCTATCCTGTTAAAATCATACCATGCCCAAGTACAAATAAACCGTTCACATACACAACAGGTTGTGCATAAAAAAAATGCCTGAATGAAGAATATGTTGTTGCCGGAATATAATGTTTTAATATTCCAGTTAGAGCAAAAGGGCAGATTTAAGAAAAGTGGGACGGCTTTTGGGAGGTTGGGAGATCAAGATCACACCCTTAGCTTACAAGAGGGTTATTTAGTAGTGTACTGGATATTATGCTACTCCTTGGGTCGTCCTCCTCGGTACTTGAGGGACAAGGACGAGGGACTGCCCACAGGCTTCCGGTTTCTGCCCAGGGGTTTTCTGGGAGGTTACCATCCCTTCGGTGGAACTCGTTGTGAGTGGATGCTCACAACCATCATTAAAGAACATCTGAACCTGTCTGGCATCTAGCCTTTTTCTGACCGCGTCCAGGCCACTACATTGGTGACCCCGACGTTCATTATGCGTCGTGATGGACCAGAACAATGTACAACCCAGTCCCGCCGCCCTCCACGCCGTCACGCTGAAGCTCCCGACTTTGTGGTCTGAAGAGCCTGATATCTGGTTCAAGCAGGCAGAGGAACCAAGTACTATTACGTCATCAGCGCTCTTGACCAGGCGACTGCGAGGCGAGTAAAACCGTACCTCCACGCTCCCTCACCCCCCCCTCCGCAGCTAACATATATGCGCGACTCAATGCCCTGCTCATCAGGAGGTGCGGCCTTAGCGAGTCCGAGCGGGCAACTCGGATTCTGCGCATGGTCAGCCGCGGTGACCGCTGGCCTTCGGCCCTCCTGGAGGACATGAGCCCTGTTTTTTGTTTAATCACGCCTACCTTCAGCAGCTTCCACCCGACATCCGCTTGCAGCTCGCCAGCAATCCCTTCACAGACACGCAGGCACTGGCCGAGCACGCCGACCAGCTGTGGATGTCCCATCAGCGGGACCTGGAAGCACTGGCTGTCCTTCCCGTGGCGTCAGGGCCTCTATCGACCGCTTCTGGATGACCTCCGCATAACTCCACAAGGGGTGGTATCTCTGCCGGCCAGGTTGGACACTGTGCGCCAGTTCCCCTGTCCGACCACCATTAAGGGCCTCCAGGAATTCATGGTGATGGTCGCATTTTATCACCGCTTCTTGCCGACGGAAGCCGGAATAATGCACCCGCATTTTCACCTAATCGCTGGTCATCGCAAGGAGGTTGAATGGCCCAACGAAGCAGTGGCGGCGTTCGAGCATGCCAAGGAGGCCCTGGCTGGGGCCACGATGCTCGTCCACCCACGGGAGGACACCCCGACCGCCATGACGGTGGAGGCTTCTGAGATGGCGGTCGGGGCAGTACTGGAGCAGCTCATTGAAGGGTGCTGTAGGCCACTCGCCTGCTTCAGCAGGCACCTCAGTGGTGCGCAGCGCTGTTACAGTGCTTTCAACCTTGCGCTCCTCGCCTTGTACCTCTCCCTTCGCCACTTTCAGTTCTTCCTGGAAGGGAGGCCCTTCACGGATCACAAGCCGCTAAACTTTGCATTTGCCAAGGTTTCAGACCAGTGGTCTGCGCGGCAGCAGAGGCAGTTGGCCTACGTGTCGGAGTACACCACCTCAATCCGCTTCGTGGCCGAGGGTATTGATTAATCCGCTCTGGCAGCCGCACAGCTGGTGGACGAGGAAATGGCCGCCTATCGTACGGTAGTTTCGGGCCTAGAGTTGGAGGACGTTGTCTGTGGTCCTGGGGGCGCAATGCTGCTGTGCGATGTCTCCACTGGACTTCCGCGACCCATCGTCCCCATTGCCTGGCGGCGCAGGGTGTTTGAGGTGCTTCACGGGCTTGCCCATCCCTCCATTTGGGCGACGTTGGCCCTCGTAGTCTCCCGCTTCATGTGGCATGGGCTGCGCAAGGAGATTGGGCACGCACCTGCATCCCGTGCCAGACCGCCAAGATGCAGCGACACGTGCATACCCCGCTGCAAGGGTTCGCCACCCCTTGGCAGCGGTTCGACGACATTCACGTGGACATCGTGGGGCCGCTGCTGCCATCCTGGGGCATGACCCACCTCGTTACTGTGGTGGACCGCTTCATGCGGTGGCCTGAAGCCATTCCACTGGCTGACACCTCGATGACCACTTGCGCTCGGGCCTTGGCGGCACACTGGATCGCCCAGTTCGGGGTGATGCTGGACATAACATCCGACCGGGGGCCTCAGTTCATGTCGGAACTGTGGTCGGCTATGGAATGCCTCCTGGGTGTTCATCTACACCACACTACGGCGTATCATCCGCAGCCGAACGGCCTGGTGGAGCGGTTTCACCGCCAATGCAAGGCCACCCTGAAGGCACGGCTCAATGATCCGGACTGGGTGGACGCTCTGCCGTGGGTTTTGCTGGTGATCCGCACCGCACCTTAAGAGGACTTAGCCTCTTACTCCGCCGAGTTGGTGTATGGGGCCCCATTGATGGTGCCCGGGAAGTTCATTTCGCCGGCACGGGGCCAGGAGGAACAGCCTTCGGATGCCCTGCAATGTCTTCGGCAGACGGTGGGCAAGCTGGCGCCTGTCTTGTCATGGGTCCTTCCGTCCGCACGTTCCCTCTGCTCTGGAGGACTGCCAGCTCGTCTTCCTGCACAGGGATGCTCATCGGACACCCCTCCAGCGGCCGTACGAGGGTCCCTTCCGGGTCCTGGAACAAGGCTTGTCCACATTCGTCCTGGACATGGTGTTCGGCGTGAGACTTTTCTGGTGCGCGGCTGAAGCAGGCGCATGTTGACATTGATTGGCCAGTGCTGGTCGCGCGGCCCCACCTGAGAGGGCGCCCTCCATCTAGGGTAACTCCTCCAGTGGCTACTCCATCCCCTCCACCTGTTGGTCGGTTGCCGGTTCCTGTCCGTTTCGTGCCTCTGGTTCTTTGGGGGGGGTGGCGGATTTCCTGTGGCGGTCCTTGGATATTAGGCCACTCGTCCCCCCTCAGCATTTGAGGGACAAGGACGAGGGACTGCCCACAGGCTTCCAGTTTCTGCCCAGGGGTGTTCTGGGAGTTGATCATTCATTCGGTGGAACTCGTTGTGAGTGGATGCTCACAACCATCATTAAAGAAGCTTTGAACCTGCCTGGCGTCTAGCCTTTTTCTGAATGTGACCAGTCCTCTACAGTAGTGTGATACAGCAGGTAAGAAGCTGTTCCTGCACCTGGCAGAACATGAAATTGCCCTTGATTATGTTGGCAAAAGGTTGCAGGGACCGGATGGTATATTTAACATTTTACGTGGATATGACCCAGAATTGAAGAACACTTTCTCTGCTGAGATATATGAACTCTACTCAGGCTAAACCCCGAACTTGAATTATTCTTTGCCTTAACAGGGTCCATTTGCCACATGTACGTCAGCACAATGATGGATGTTCTGCTCCATCTGGCATTATGGGGGCAAAATACACTTTGCTAATGGAGGTGGGGCTTGAAAGGGGCATGGGATGGCTTCTTCGTGTGCACTCTCCTTGATTTATTTTCTGAATCTAGAGAAATGGAAAACGTGTGAAGGTCACAGTAAGGTCACACGATGAAAGGCAGAATCCCACGTTGATTATATCTGGAAATCTGGCACCTTCCATCATAGTTTTCCTTCTAAGCAGCCAGCTCTTTACGAGACAGAGCCAGTAGTCAAATCTCATGTGCACTCATAATAGTCCAGATTAGGGAAAGCGACAATGAGAGAACATATTGAACAAATATGTCAAAAGAGGAATACCACCCCGACACACGGTACAGTCTATTTAATTATTTAGTTATGTTGATCTACCTATAGTACAGTGCAGAGATTCACAAAAAAATCTAAATTCTTTTAAGAAACTGAGCAATTCTTCAAAAAACAATTGCTTTGGCTGTAAATCCAGTACCATTTGAAACCCACATAGCCACACTAGTGTAATCATCATTTGTGAACGGGACAAGATTCAGTATTAATAATAACCTACTTTCAGAGAATTTGCTGATCCAATTAACCCACGTAGGTGTTCAGGTATGCAACTGATAACATAAAATAATTAAAACCACTGTATTGTAAACATTGAAAGAAAATTCTGTAAAATTAAAATTATATTAAATTAGTTTCTGAGAAAAGAATGCAAAACTAACAAAATAATGATTACATCATTTGTTTAAAGTTGTGATTTAAAAATAAAATTGCTCTGCACTTTTGGGACATAATTGCGCACAGTAACATCATACTTACATCGAGTGTAAAATCGCACTTTGTTCACAGTCCTCAGAAGTCATATATTAAACAGGCCAAAGCCCATTTTTTTTCAGCAATGTTATGATGTGAATAGTATTTAAATCACAAAACAGGAACATTGAATACCTGGAACATAGACCAATTAAAATTGTAGAGTTTTTACAAAAAATAGCTTTTCTTTACACAGAAAAATAGAGAAGAGAAAAAGCCCAGCAGTATTCGGGTTTAGAAAAATGAAAAATGCAATAACTCCAGATTGATCAATACCTAGGACGTGCAGCTAGTCTGCAACAAGAATGTATTTAAATCATTGAACAATAATGAGGTCAGGTGTCTGTGCTGGCTAATCATTTTTTTTGTCTTTACATATAACCAAGTTTCATTTCTCAGCATGCTGCAAGGAACGAAGAAGGTTTTTTAGTGGTTTTCAAAACAAGCATCAAAATGAAAGGTGTGCAGAGGGAGCCCGTATTTTCATATTTCTTCCTACAGAGAAAGTTGTCATTCAGCCCATCAATCTACGTTGGCTTTCAGTGCATTCTCATCATTCATATTCCCTGATTTATTTCCATGTAATCTAATATCTCTCAAATACCTATCAAAACTTGGTCCTCCTAACAACTACCTATGCTGCAGATAAGTTACAGTAGGCTTTACATTAACTCAAGGAGATAAATAGAGCTATGTGATCACACTACAACACATGCATGTGTAAATCTAGTCATCGGCATGTCTTCTTTGAGCCGGTGGTCTGGACGTCCACAATATGCCAATGCAGAGAGAGTGTATCAAAAAGCTGATAACATAAGAACCTGTCCTATAAAAATTTGCATGAAAATGGCTGAAGCATCAGAAAGAATGACATTCCCTTGAGATGACCATGGATTAATTTACTGATGCTTGACACAGAAGGAATTATTTCGCATACTTAGAACAAATGGACTTGACTATTGTGAAGGTGGTCCATTGAAAGGGGCATGGAATGTGTCTATCCAATTGTCACAGGTGTGATTTTTGCAGTTTTGTAAGCTGCTGACCATTGTGTGTTCTGAAAACACTATTTATTTCCTTCATCTAGAGCAAAGGCAATTCTTTATTCACATGCACAGTTCTCATTAAATGATTTTGAAAACGAATAGCTCCTGTGAACACTGAGATGATGCTGTTGTGTGTGTAAAGGGGATTAATTGTGTTTTCAATTCCTATGGAGTTGTTAAGTTTATCCTGAACACTCACTGTTTTATCAGCCTTGACTATTTTGTCATACTTTGAAACGTTCAAGCTCACAATTCAAATTCAGGAATTATGCTATCAGTGAGGAAATGAAGGTCACCTGCCTACAGAACTTTAAAAATATTTGGAGTGAGAGCAACAAGTAAATAATTAGTTAAAGAAAAATCTGGGTATTCAAATGACTTATTTAGTGAATCCTGCAGCAAATATAATGTGGATGAAAAAGAAATTACATTACTCTCAGTAAACTCAAAATGTGTAAGTTTAACTCCATACACATAGATGCAAAACATTGATTAAGTTCTAAACAGTAAACACAAGTATATGGAGTATAATTGTTTATACTGCTGCAAATGTTAGGCCATCGATAAGATGCCAATAATTCAATAAGTTATTTTGGCTCCATCATCACAATTGACCTGATGGACAGGAATTTAGTAATTTAGACAGCAAACCATGATGCACAAGTATTAAACGGACTAGTTTGAGATATTTCATTTGACTGTACAATTCATGTTGATCTTTAGAAGCAACATCAGCCATTTTGTGTAAGGCTGACCAAAGAAATTTAATATGCTCCCTAATAACTGCATTTAAATTGTCAAAACCATGAATATTCTCAATGTTCTGATCTTTTTTAGCATTTCACAACGTAGTCTTGACAAAGAATGGCAAATTGACAATTGTTAAAATTATATGTTCTACAGTCCTGCCAAATTTAATCACGTATGATGCATGCAATTAAACAGGTGAGGGGTATAAGAGGTGCAAATAATCTCCCAGATCCTCTGTAAAGGTGTGGCTTTACATGTGAAGGCTAAAGACACAGGCGAAGTGTCACAACCACATTCAGGAGGAAGTGCCCAGCATATTTTTCATCCCAACCTCTGCCTGAAATCCACGCCATCACAGAAGACAGTCTTGAACCAGTTTCATTCATTCTATATGCAATAGCTCAAAGGATTGGTTAGAGTACACTATACAGTAGTTATCACCACTGCATTAGTACTGAAGACGTGCTCCAGAAATAGCAATGTCTCTGTCCAAGGTGATCCAGTACAGTTGCACAGGACGGAGATAGAGAGCTTAGTAACATGGTGTCAAGATTACAATCTTTCCCTCAATGGCAGCAAAATGAAGGAGCTGGGCATTGATTTCAGGAAGCAAGATGGAGTCCACGCCCCAGTATGTATCAATAGTGCTTAGGTGGAGAGGGTTAAGAGCCTCAAATTCCTAGATGTATATATCACCACCAATTTGTCAAGGTTCCGCCACGTTGAAGCTAAGGCCAAGAAAGATCACCAAAGCCTCTACTTCCTCAGAACGCTAAGGAAATTCAGCATGTTCCCAATGACTCCTACTAATTTTTATAGATACATCAGAGAAAGCATTCTACCCAAATATATCACACTTGGCATGACAATTGCTTTGGCCGAGACTGCAAAGAATCGCAGAGATTTGTTCATGCAGCCCAGTCCACACGCAACCCAATCTCCACATTCCACAACACCTCCCATTGATTCCAGCTATACTTCACGCTCCCTGGGGAAAGCAGCCAATGACTACTAGGGTTGTTCTCTCTTATTTCATTTCCTATCGGGTACAAGATACAAAAGCTTGAAAGCATGTACTTCCAGGTTCAAGATCAGCTTTTTCCCCCACTGTTTTCAGACTACTGAATGAACCTCTCATAAGTTAAAGAAATACACTGTCTCCTAATCTACCCTGTTGTGGTTCTTGTACTTCTTCTTTACTCTGCACTTTCTCTACAGATTTGACACTCTATTCTGCACTCTATTTTCTCTTTAACACTACCAACTGTACGCATGTATGGGATGATTTGCCGGGGTAGCACGCAAAACAATGTTTCTGTACCTCGGTACATGTGACAATAATAAATGAATATCAATATCAACAATAGAAGATTGCCAGTATTCACAATAAGAGGAACAAACCAATCCGGAAGTGGCGACGCTTGCAGCTGCAGCTCGCCTGCAGTCTGTTTTGTCTTTTCTTTTTTTTTTGTTTTCTTTTTGCCTCGTTTCAGTTTATTTTTGGTTTGTTAGGTTGTGTATGTGTGGGGGGGAGAAGCTTGTTTTTGGTCTCTTCCTTCGGGGGATGCGACCTTTATTGTCGTATCCCCCGTCTCCATCTCCGACTGCGCTGAGGCCTAATGGCAGAGCTGGCGGCCTCCAACGGGGACCGACCTCGAGGCTCCGGAGGCAGAGCCAGCACTTACTTACCATCGCGAAGCTGGCCGACTTCGGGGCTGTGGCGGCATTCCGGCGGCGGCGACCCGACTTCGGGGCTGTGGCGGCGTTCCGGCAGCGGCGACCCGACTTCGGAGCCTCGGAGGCTCGGCCGCGGGCCCAGTGGGCGATAGCGTTGGGAGCTCGCAGGTTTGGTTTTTACTGAGATCATTTATTCTCAGATCATACTATAGCCTTTGGTCAAAGAGCTGGCTTCCGGAGGTGAGGTCAGAACATCTGCCCTTCATTACAAGGCAACATTTAGTTGACTATGGCATCAAAGAGTCCCAGCAATAAAAAAGCTCAATGGACATCAAGAGTAAAAAACTCCAACTGTTGAAATCATAACCTTGCACAGATAATGATGATTGTATTTCTTGGAGGTTAATTATCCCAGAAGCAGGTGTTCCACAGGACAGAGGCATGGTCCAACCCATCATCAACTGCTTCATTACTGACCTTCTTTCTAAGAGGTTGGGAAGTGGGGATGTTCACTCAATGTTTAATGCTATTTATAGCTCCTCAAAAAATGAAACAGACAATCCTTGCATACAGCAAGATCTAGGCAACATTTAGACATTCAATTATATAGTGTACATTGTCTCAATAAAAGTATAACCACCCACCCTTTCAAATTAATGACATAACCATTGCAAGTCCCTTGCCGCTGACCAGAAACTCAACTATATCAGCCATATAATTACTGTGGATAAAGGTGCAAACTAGCTGTGTATCCTGCAAGGTTACACACTTGCAGATACCTCAAAGCCTTTCCTGACCATAAAAGGCACAAGTTAAGAACTTGCTTCATTGAGTGCAGCTCAAACAACTCTCAGGAAGCTTAACATCATCCAGGCCAAAACAGGCCATTTGATTGACATCTAACCAATCACTCCAAACATTAATTCACAACATCACGATACGTTGCTCTATGTATTGTCTACAACAGTGGCACAGCGGTAAAGTTGCTGCCTTACAGCACTTGCAGTGCCAGAGACCCGGGATCGATCCCGACTACGGAGTTGTTACTTTCTCCCCGTGACCACGTGGATTTTCTCCAAGATCTTCGGTTTCCCCCACACACCAAAGACGTACAGGTATGTAAGTTAATTGGCTTGGTGTATGCGGAAAATTGTCCCAAGTGTGTGTAGGATAGTGTTAATGCGTGGGGATCACTGGTCGGTGCGGACTCGGTGGGCCGAAGGGCCTGTTTCCGCGCTGTATCTCTGAACTAAACTAAACAGGCACTGCAGTTAGTCATCTAGTCTCCTTCAGTTGCACCTTCCAAAGCTGTAATCTCTATTCTTACATAGCATAAGAGGAGAAGGCACACTTGCTAGTTTCCTTCTGAGTTGCACATCATCCTGATTTGCAAATAATTCACTGGCCCTGCATTATTCTTGGGTCAAAATCTGAAACTAACCAGCCAGCAGCATGGTGGCAGTGCCTTCACCACCACCAGCAGTCCATGAAGGTGGCTCACTTTCACCTGCTCAAGGGCACTTAGAGATGAACAATAAATGTTGACCTTACCAACAATGCTCAGATCTCTACAAAATAAATAGATAATAGAAACACTGGTCCATCTGCATAAAACGTGTAGCTGCAAGAGTGGACCAAATCATGTGTATCCTGAGCTGACTGATTTGCCAAAGCCTTTCTATCACCGACCATTTTTCCATAATTGCTTCAGACCAAATGAAGGGAGAAATATTCTGCAATTGGCTGGATAAGCATAGCTCCAGCAATACTCAAGGAACTCAACTCCATCCATGACAAATGTGCTTAATTTGAATCTCTCTCCCCCCCCTCCCTTCCCAGACATTATCTTCTTTCTGTGGAGTGGAGTGTGGACCACCTACTAAATGCTTTGCAGTTGCCAAATTAGGCCACTTTTTAACAGACCTTCCTAAACTCATGATTTCCATCAACAAGAACCAGGATAGCAAGGAAGGACATCACCAAACGCAAGTCCCACTTTGAGAAACACATCATGCCGAGTCAGAAGTATAGCACCATGTATTCATGGTCGCAGGGTCCATACTTGTAAATCACTAGCCAAAGGTATTGTGAGAGTACCATAGCAGAAGGGCTGCAGCAGTTCCAGAAGTCTGTTCACTGGGATCTTTTCAATGGGACAAGGGATGGACAATAAATACTGGCCCTGGCAATGAAGTCCACATCTTTCTACAATGCTTCAAATGGAAAAGTTTGGTATACTTTTGTTGCACAGGGAAGAATTAGTGATTTACATGAAGCAGTTTAAAACGACAAAAATGGCACAGAATAGGTGAAAAATCTCATATTGCGTAAATAGGTTAAAATGAAGGAAGATGCCTGCGTGATTATCTGAAAGGTGCAGAGGAATGCAAAGAGTATAACTCTTTTATCAGTGGGTTTGCAAGATGTGGAATGCATTACAAATGCATGAATCAAAACAAAAAACACGGAATTTGAAAAAAGGCAAAGAAATATATTCTGAGATTGTCCATTCCTTTTGTTACTTTCTTATACAATATTTAAAATAATGCAATATGTTTAGAGGTGCAAATTATTAACATATTACTGTGTTTACAGACATGTTGTACTGCTGCAAGTAAGGATTTCATTGTTATGTTTTCCTATTACATTAGAAGAAAGGTCTCGACCCAAAACGTTCTCTCCAGAGATGCTGCCTGTCCCGCTAAGTTACTCCAGCTTTTTGTGTCTATTTGCAATTAAACACTTCTGACCCTTTACTTTAGTTTCCAAAAATAATATTTCATGCTTGAAGATGGAAATTACACTTTTACCAAGGTGACTTGTTTTCTTAAAAAGTTTGAATATGATGGCTAAGCAACCGCATGATTTTATGTAAAGGTGATTTATGCTGCTAAAGTTTCCAGTGTAGCATAATTTAACTTGACGATAGTCACATGCAAGCTTCACTGCAGAATTGACAAGCAGCACAACCCGACTGCATTTTCCCCTCCCTCTTATCTTGTCCTGCTCAATATTTCATTAATTTAAAATTCCTGATACTTTCCTCTTGGCTCAGTTTCAAACACTTTCTGGATTTCAGCAACCTGATTCATCATATATATTTCCTCAGGTTATAAATATTTATAATACTTAAATTTCCCAAATACGGGATAGGCCACAGTGGTACTCAAGAAAAGGAATGAACTGAAAGTAGGGAAATTATGTCATGCACAACATGAGGTGTCTAGTTTTGATGTGTTGCAGGATTTGGAGGCAACATATTTCAGTAAGGGTATTAATCTTTGGCTGAGTAACTACTGTTATTCATTATGTCTTGGAAGGAACTGTAGATGCTGGTTTAAACCGAAGATAGCCACAAAATGCTGGAGGGACAGGCAGCATCTCTGGAGAGAAGGAAATGGTGACGTTTCGGGTCGGGTCCGAAGAAGGGTCTCGACCCGAAATGTCACCCATTCCTTCTCTCCAGAGATGCTGCCTGTCCCGCTGAATTACTCCAGCATTTTGCGTCTATCTTCTATTAACATTCACTGCTTTTATAAGAATGAAATGTTTGTCCACTGCAATCCTCATTTATGTCATAAATCTAAGTCAAACTCACGGGAGTACCATCACAACTCAATTTCGACAATTAAAATCTGATGATGAACATATAAAAGACAAGGCAGACAATGCAGTCAGCAGGGAAGAAAAGATTAAGGCAGTGCTAGAAATAATTGCATTGACACCTGAAAAATACGGAAATGAGAACAATCCTAATCTTCTGGGGATATGATTGAATCAATGATTCTGTAATCAAGAGAGCTGAAAACTACAATGTTCAAGAGATTACCAAAGGCTCACTGTTAAACCAACCATTATACTGTTTCAGATCTGGACAGAAAAACAGGATTAGACTAAGGCAAAATTCTTATCATAAAAACGGCAAACTAGATTACAAGAGAAACATTTATAGTAATTACTTTTGACCCGTAAGTGGCATTTTGAAACCATACCGATTTAGTTTTAGATTAGTTTTAGTTTGAGAGATACAGCATGGAAAAAGGCCCATCGGCCCACTGAGGCCACACCAATCACTGATCACCCATTTACACTAGTTCTTTGTTATCCTACTTTCTCAGACACACATTACACACTACAGGGTAATTTACAACGGCAAATACACCCACAAACCTACACGTCTTCAGGAAGTGGGAGTATACCAGAGCACATGGAGGAAACCAATGTGGTCACAGGGAGAATATGCAAACTCCACACAGCCAACACCTAAAGTCAGGATCAAACCCAGGTTTCTGGCACAGTGAAGCAACAGCTTTAGCATTTGCACCAGAGTGCCACCCTGTGATTTCCTCTCTAATAACATGCTTCATAGAACTGATTCATGAAAAATGATACCTACAAAGTGCACAGTATTTTAAAAGACAGCAGTAATGGAAGAACAGCAGGGTCAGCAAGAAGTCCACAGTGAGACCACCGCTCCCATTATTTTTCACTCTAGTTCTTCTTCTGTTTCCTCATTTTTATTCCACTTGTCTAATTTAATCCACTCTCTTTTTACAGGAATGTACTCACCACATAGATTACATTGGGCAGGAAAAGATAATACCTAGATATTCAGTGAGGTCATATAGTTTTTATTCAGCGCCATACATGTAAAGATTACTTTGTGTCAGACAGGAACATGATGACTACCTTTTCCAGGTCAAATCGTGCCACACCTGACATTTTACCGAACATTTCCATGACAAAGCATCTTCTGCAAATGATACAATTTCCAAGATGACTGACTTCAACTTAAAAAATGTTCTCTCTCTCTCTCTCTCTCTCTCTCTCTACAAACACATTTAAACGCAGTTATAAGAAGATCCAGAAATTCTAAAGGAAGGTATCCACAATCATAGCAAGATGATCTCAGCAAAATTCATTCACCTACATTTTGTTAAAAAAATGAAAACAAAACGACGTATTTCATTAAGCTGGGTGGGTATGATTAGGTTGTGGGGATAGGAAGTTGGAAGTTGGAAGGTGGCAGTGGGATTGTGGGGTCGAGCATGTTTTGTACTATCAGTGTTTTCTTGTAAAAGTTCCTGAGTTATAGTACAACTTCTGTGTTTCTTGATCAATGAGCCTTAGGTATGTTATAAAAAAGTACATGATGCTATTTTAACGCTGGGATTTAAAAGAGTGCACTCCAAGTATACAACTGAAGAAGTTAAGTTGGTAGTGCAAAAGGAAGGATTAATTAGATAGTTGTTGTTTAGTTTTTTTGTCACATGTACCATAGTACAATGAAAAGCTTTTTGTTGCATGCCAACCAGTCAGCGGAAAGACTATACATGATTACAATCGAACCATCAACATTGTACAGATACATGATAAAGGGAATAGCGTTTAGGAAAGGAATAAAGTCCAGTTTCACTTTATGCATTCAGCCATTTTGTGATAACACATGAAATGTATAAATTAGCTAGAAACAGTACTCCAATGATGGAAATTTCCAAAGGAAGTCAATATTGATGATCCACTTGCCAAATCTGGCCAATTACTATTGCAGCTGCTTCAATTTAGACCTTTGAATGCATGTGTTGGTCTTCACCATTGTTTGATGCCCGGCTAATCCTCCTTTTACTGCCAGTTGATTCAATTGTCCATCCCTATTTATGAATCAATCTGGGCAGAATTTACCTGATACATAGAAACATAGAAAATAGGTGCAGGAGTAGGCCATTTGGCCCTTCGAGCCTGCACCGCCATTCAATATGATCATGGCTGATCATCCAACTCAGTATCCTGTACCTGCCTTCTCTCCATACCCCCTGATCCCTTTAGCCACAAGGGCCACATCTAACTCCCTCTTAAATATAGCCAATGAACTGGCCTCAACTACATTCTGTGGCAGAGAATTACAGAGATTCACCGTGTAAAAAATGTTTTTCTCATCTCAGTCCTAAAAGATTTCCCCTTTATCCTTAAACTGTGACCCCTTGTTGTGGACTTCCCCAACATCGGGAACAATCTTCCTGCATCTAGCCTGTCCAACCCCTTAAGAATTTTGTAAGTTTCTATAAGATACTTTGGTTGTGGATCAGTTAGATCTTTTCCAAAAGGAAGTAATTTTGTATTTAAGCATGCCTAGAAGACTACGTGGAAGCTTCACCAAGTTGGCAATTCATTTTTAGAGTTTAGAGTTTAGAGAGATACAGCAAGGAAACAGGCCAGCAGCACACTGAATTCACCTGACCATCAATCACCCATTCACACTAGTTCTCTGTTATCCCACGTTTTTATCCACATGCTCCACACTAGAGACAATTTACAGAAGCCAATTAACCTTAAAAACGCACACATCTTTGGTATGTGGGCAGAAAGCTGAACACCTGGAGGAAACCAACGCAGTCACAGGGAGAACATGCAAACTCCAAACAGAAACTGTAATAATTTCTCTAATATGTATTATCATTTTCGCTATTTATGTTTACTTAGCCTTCATTATGTCCTCTAAATATTCAATATTGCAGAAACAATAATTTCCATGAGTGAATTGTGGGAACTCAATTAAAGGGAATCGCACGTTTATATGATCCATACATGGGTTTATAATGGAAATAGATTCCAGAAACATGGCAAGGGGAAGTCAAGATGTTTGAAAGCAATAAGATATGAATAGAAAGGAAATATTGTTGTTTAAAATCAATTTAGCTGAACATGCTCAGAACAATATTAACAACCAAATGTAGAAGCTGATTTAAAGTAGTATAATGCTTACCAAGTAATACCACAAGCCCACACACCACAATTTCAATTTGTTATCCTATTTCTTCAGATTTTCCATTTAAGAAACCTCAACAACCTTGAACTAATGAATAGCGATTTTACTTTATATCACGGTTTAGCTGAAAATAACGTCTCTGTAAATATAATTCTGATAGTTTCCAACATTAATTCAAACAAAACATTTAAAGCGAGTGTTTTGAAAAAAGCTGCAACTGCTGTTAAAGATATGAAAGCCTTAAACTTTCCTATTACCATGTACAAAACTGTCAGTGTTGCATTGAAGAGGTTGAATTGTTAGCAACAATGCTCAAAGCAATGACATATTCAGTCTATTGTACAGCCAACCCCTTTCCAACAGCTATTAATCATCTGCAAAATGACTTAACCACACATCTTTGTTATGGTTCTAAATCCTGTCCTTTTGCTGTCATTCACTGCTGCCTCCTGTTCAGTGGTGTGGAGAACTTGAAAACGCTATTCAGAGCATGATTAATCCACCCTATTGTACACATAAATGTCAAGAGATGTACAAATATATTTTCTCAGTGAAGGTATAGTTGCAGCTATTATTTGAAAAAATTGTCTTTTGCCTTTCTCAAAAAAATTGTCACAACCATTATAGAAAAGGTTCTATTCTTCAGGAAAACTGTGGTTGTTGGAACCATTATGAAATCTTTCTGTGCAAATCATATTCAAATTTCATCTGACCAGAGCACCTTCCTCCACATGTTTGCTGTGTCCCCCACATGGCTTGTGGCAAACTGCAAACGGGACTTCTTATGGCTTTTTTCAACAATGGCTTTCTTCTTGCCACTCTTCCATAAAGGCCCGATTTGTGGAGTGCACGACTAATAGTTGTCCTGTGGACAGATTCTCCCACCTGAGATGTGGATCTCTGCAGCTCCTCCAGAGTTACCATGGGCCTCTTGGCTACTTCTCTGATCAATGCTCTCCTTGCCCGGCCTGTCAGTTTAGGTGGATGGCTATGTCTTGGTAGGTTTGCAGTTGTGCCATAATCTTTCCATTTTCGGATGATGGATTGAACAGTGCTCCGTGAGATGTTCACAGCTTGGGATATTTTTTTATAACCTAACCCTGCTTTAAACTTCTCCACAACTTTATCCCTGGCCTGTCTGGTGTGTTCCTTGGGCTTCATGATGCTGTTTGTTCATTAATGTTCTCTAACAAACCTCTGAGGCCTTCACAGAACAGCTGTATTTATACTGAGATTAGATTACACACAAGTGGACTCTATTTACTAATTAGGTGATTTCTGAAGGCAATTGGTTGCACTGGATTTTATTTAGGGGTATCAGAGTAAAGTGGGCTGAATACTTTTGCACGCCAAACTTTTCAGCTTTTTATTTGTAAAAAAATTTGAAAACCATGTATCTTTTTCCTTCCACTTCACAATTATGCGCCACTTTGTGTTGGTCTATCACATAAAATCCCAATAAAATACATTTACATTTGTGGTTGGAACGTGACAAAATGTGGAAAAGTTCAAGGGGTATGAATACTTTTGCAAGCCATTGTAGCTACAATACAGGCACTATTAAACACAAGGGCATAATATTTTAGAGTGGCTTTATGGGAATTGAAATATCTTCCAATAGGACACATTATACATGTTGGGCAAATCATGCACGGACAGACTGACAGCCAGTCTTCTGAAGGGAAATATTGGTTATCAGCAGTTCACACTTGAGCACTTCTGATTTCCACACAAGAACCGTGAAATGTAGGAGTGCATGTGGAGCTGAACATCAGTTGCCAGCATATCTGGCCATCTGATCTGCTCCATCACTGCAATCACCATTAAATTTGACAGTGGAGCAATGACACGCAGAAATATGGGGTCAAATGCATTTTGCATGCTTTATCTCAGGGAATGATGACATTTCAATGTCAACCCTAGTCTTTCAACTCCAAGGAAAATGATAAAATGTTTTAATTATTAAGTCGTATTATTAGAATATTTTAAAATTTGCTTCAGGGACATTTAAAAACCATTAAGGTTGCTTTAAAGAATTTATTGGAACTATATTTTTTATGAGAGAATTGTTGGAATGATTGGAGAGGGATCCCAATGGATAACAGGAATTCCTTTGTGTTTTATTCTTAATGTTTAAATGTTTTATGTTTTATTCTCAATGGTTTACTGTATATCATGTTATTACTTGCGAGCGGAGCACCAAGGCAAATTCCTTGTATGTGTACATACTTGGCCAATAAACATACTCATTCATTCATTCTTACTATGCTTATCCCATGAAAGACATCCATATTTGCTCTGCATTAATGAGAAGGATTGAGATGGAAACTGAGGGTTGTCAGAAACGTAGTTAATGGGGAGCAAAAATGAAATGCCAACCATTTAAAATAAAACACAGGATGACAAGCAGATTAAAAGTGTGAGTAAAAACCAATACACAAAACTAAGTAATGCAGTGACAAACAACTTAGATCAAACTTCTGGTGTCTTGTCACATTATATCACCAATGAGCAGAGCAGACTCCAAGAAAATTCCCCAGGGCGGTCACGGTGGTGCAGCGGTAGAGTTGCTGACTTACAGCGAATGCAGCGTCAGAGACCCGGGTTCAATCCCGACTATGGATGCTGTCTGTATGTTGTTTGTACGTTCTCCCCGTGACCTCCGTGGCTTTTCTCCGAGATCTTTGGTTTCCTCCGACATTCCAAAGACGTACAGGTTTGTAGGTTAATTGGCTTGGTGAATGTAAAAATTGTCCCTAGTCGGTGTAGGATCGTGTTAAAGTGTGGCGATCGCTGGTCGGTGCAGACCTGGTGGGCCGAAGGGCCTGTTTCGCACTGTATCTCTAAACTAAACTAAACTATTCGATGATGGTAGACTTCAGAATGTACCAAAATCAAGGCAGCAGAATTTGAAACCACCTTCAGACATACATTTCTATCCTGCATAATCCTAGGAACAACATTTCCCCCGAGACCTCTTGCCCTTTATGGTCAAAAATCTTAAATGTATTAAGCATATTTGTGGTAGTCGGACATAGTTAATTTACACACAAGACTTCTGACATCCTTTATGGCCTGAATTCATGTTTATCTAAATATGTGTCTTCCTGCTTTGGTTGCCCTACTTTTTCAGATATTATTTACGACAGGATTACAGGTATTAATTATGCGAACAAACAATTAATTAATCTTTACTTGTCCACATTTTATTCCGAATATTTTGGTATCAGCAAGGTATTAAAAGGTCTACTGTAATATACAATTGAACTGGCATGGAACATCTAAATCAGGGTTCTCCAAACTCTGGCCCGCAGGCCACATCCAGCCCGCCACGAGATTTTGTCCATCAGCGCAGGACAGAGTGCGTGTCAGTTAGGCATCGAGTCGATTTGAGTCGGGGAGCACGGCGGCCCAGAGCTGCTCTTAGTGTTGTTGCCTGGTAGGTCCCTCGAATTGTCAGAACCAAGACATCACAGGGCCACCGTGAAGTTGGATGCAATGGGAGGGGTTGTTTGGCAGCGGTGGTCAGAATGGGTCGGCGGCACGTTATAACGTGTGATCGTTCCTCTCTGCCCTTTCTCTCTCTCTCTCTCTCTGCCTTTCTCTCTCTCTCTCTCTCTCTATATATATATATCTTTCATTAAATTTATAAAACTGACATTTCTTTATTTTTTCCTTTGGCCCGCAAAAATGTGCCAAATATATAATGTGGCCCTCATACTGAAAAGTTTGGAGGCCCCTGATCAAAACCAAACAAGTAGTCGAGATGCATGAAGACTAATTAATAAAACTGCATAATGGCTGCAGTTAGTAGAAATTGGTAGGAAGTCTGGGCTTACCGCTTCTCTACAAACCAACAACTGCCAGTTATATTATTTACAGAAGATGCAGAACAGCTAGAGTGTCATGTGGGCCACCTACCCTAAGTAAACGTGTAAGAAGGAACAGCAGATGCTGGTTTAATGATGTTTCCAGGTGATCAAAACAAAGAGTCCTAGTCGCAGAACCATTCAAAACTTAGATGGGAAAGAATTCTGATCTGAGCGAAGGGTTCCGACCTGGAACGTCACTTATTCCTTTTCTCCAGAGATGTTGTCTGACCCACTGAGTTACTCCAGCATTTTGTAGCTGAGGAATTTCTTCATTCAGTGTTAGTAAATCTATGGATAGAACTATGAAGCCTCAGTTGCTGAATATATTCAAGGGAAAGCTATTTGTTTTTGTATTGGAGAATGGATCTGAGACCAGTGCAGGAAAATGGCACTGAGGTAAAAGATCAACTGTAATATTGTTGAACAGCGGATTAGACGCGAGGACACAAATGTTCTACTCTTGGCTTTATTTCTTATATTCTTTTGCTTTGTAATTGCTATCTATACCCTGGGTGATATTGGGATCTTCCGAATATGGGTTGCACAATTTATTGCAGCCTACCGATGTAAATTATGTGTATGATAAGTCAAATATTCACAGGTCTCAAGGCTAATGAATAATTCACTGGTAAGGCCAGCTGCCTAACGGAGAGCGAGTTGCATCAAGACTGCTAAAATATTGACAACTTCTTAAAATGAAAAATATTACTACCTCCATTTTGGAAATATTTGTTAAGAAAATACGTATCTGTCTACATTCTTAACAAAATTAATATCAGGGCATTTTAATATATAATTAATTGTATGTCCACACAAGATAAACTGTTATTCCAACAATGCTCATTATGCATTATCTACTGTTTTATTTCATATCAATTAATACTGATATTTGAGCTACTGTAAATATATTTTCCTGTGCAAATTAACAATGGATAATGCAACTACTTTTGAAGATGCAGAAAATAACTTGGAAATCATTTATTATAAAGTAGTATTCCTTTGATTTAGTTAAGAAGATCACAAAATTCAGCATTTTGGACTGGAAATCTTGACAAAGACATGACATTTAAATATAGAACAGGAGATTAATAATCAATTGATCTCTGAAATTAAACAATGCTTCTGAAAATTAATGTAGCCACATTTTATTTTCAGAATATATCTCAATAATTGGAGAAATAATGATTGTAATGATTGTAATATTGATCATTCTGGCTCTAACCATCAATTGTAAAATAAAAATGAAAGGAAATATTTTAATAATTTTCACCAATTTATTAAAATATCTACACTGCATTCAGAACTGTTTTTTTAGATAGTACAATAAATTTGCAGCAAGGAACAGCAAAATGGTGACTTAAACTGCTTTATCTTATTGACTGAGGAAGGACAAATAAGGTGTCAGTTTTGTGCCAACCTAATTATGGGTATTTGCCTTTGAGGACTCATTAGCTCTGTGTGCTTATCTATGTTCTAAGATGCTGCTCCTTGTTTAAAGCTGTTTAAAGCTGTCCGTTCTTTGCATGTTGCAATAATGCGGATTAATCAATTCAGTTATTTTTTTTATTATCAGCAGATTTCATGATTTCCCTCAGCATCCTGTACACCGACTGACACTTACTGTTGGCTGTGCAAAATCTTCCTATTCTGCACCAAAGGGCATGTTCTAAATTCTAGTATTAACAAGCAGATTTCAAACAATATGTTTCCTGTCACCAGCTTCTCCTCTGCTGTGCTAATTAACATGATAGCAGCATCAACACATCTTTTGGGCTTTTGTTGACTTTAATAAAATCAAATTTATCAGCTCACATCAGTCACTGCAATGCCCCTTAAAGAATATCCGTCAGCTAACAAGCATATTTTAGATCCTCAGTTTTGAGCTTCAAATGCCTTCTCGAGTAAATATGGTCCCATGATTCCAGTGAAAATCAACGGCCTAAACCACATCTCTTGGCACATGATTTAGCATTCACATAATCAATCAGAACATACCTTGACAGGGAATTAGGCTTGCAACTCGTGAACAGCTATCTTATGCTAACAGGCAATGGACAATGCAGAACAGTTGATCTGTCTCTCATGCATCAAAGTCAAGATAACATAACATTGATCTACCACAAAACAGTAAAGCAATCAACAGTGTATTTTTGTGATGGATAAGTTTAAAACTAGATTTTCAAATACAAAAAGATCACGAAAAGTTAAAAAATAAGATTCATTAACTTAATTTGGCAGTCAGGTCCTTAAAGAACTTTTCCAAACTGCCATAGACACCAACTGCAAATTACAAATACTGGCCACTTGTTGGCTACATAAAAAGCACTGGTGACTAGGTCAATTTCTCTTTAATTTAACTGCACACTACTGCCAATTGAGAAAAGCAAAACTGGAACTTACTGCCTTTCAGGGGCGGAAATCCCGGGGAGGGTGGGGACGGGGGGGATGGGTCCCCTCCATGTTTTCAGAGGGGGGGACGATCCCCCCCCATGTTTTCTAAAACATGTCTTTTGCAATCACTTCCCATCCGACCGCGCTCTGCGGAGTCGCGGCCGCATGCATGGTCAGCTAGCTCATACTCTGAAAAGAATTAGACCACTATGCTGCCCACTTACAATCTTCGTACACTCCACTTGTTGAATGGTCTCATTCAGTGTTACAATCATTATATGATTCTACGAGTGTGCAGGAAGGAACTGCAGATGCTGGTATATACCAAAGATAGACACAAAGTGCTGCAGTAACTCAGATGGTCAGGCAGCTTCTCTGGAGTTAAAGGATGGTAACGTTTTGGTTCGGGACCCTTGTTCGAACAGACATGGTCAGAGGGAGAATGGGCAAACTCCGCTCAGATGGCACCCCCCCCCACCCATGTTTTGATAGCGATTTCCGTGCCTGCTGCCTTTGGTGTTCATCTTCATGATTCACCCGTGTTTTCTCTCACAAAAGACTTTCTCCAGAACTTTTATGTCATTCTTTATTCATCTCCTAAAATAATGAACTTTGTTATTCATTTCAGGCCTCTGTCAAATATACGGATCCCACTCATCTGATGATATGAATTATATTTTTAAAGGAAAACCAATGTGTAATGTTGCCAGTAGAAATGTGCTTACAAATGTTTCTGACCACCAGAATTCCCCACCTGCCCCCAACTTCCGATCATTCTTCCCTTATTTAGTTCCACCTGTTAACTCCCAGCATGTATCTCAACCATCTCCCACTTATCTCAATCTGGCCGCCACCCCCTCCCTCATTTGCTTCTCTATGATAAATATAAATTGTCCTTCGTGTGTAGGATAGTGTAAGTCTGTGGGTATCGCTGGTTTGTGTGAACTCGGTGGTCCGAAGGGCATATTTTCGCACTGTATCTCTAAAAATAGACTAAAACTAAATACTCAACCGGTTAATATTTTAAAATAAGAGTGTGGTTTGCACTGATGACAATGATCGTAGAAATCATTGACCTTAAAATTTAGCATGGCCATTGCACCACCCAAGTAGAGTGGCTGAAACGACTGCCTGCTTGCTGCTCTCACTGTGAATCCACACTGCATCCGTGGCAAGATGCTCTTTAATTATCCGCAGCAGGTAACTGCTTTCTGGATGGCGGATTTTGTGCCTGGATATTCCCTGACTGATCATCCCCATATTCACACGGTAATCCATCACTTTCAGATTAACTGGAGCCTTGAGGAGATCTTGTGGGGTCTGCATATCTTGCTGTATTTGAAGTGCACCAACTTTGCATACTAATCAATGTGAAAAGAGCTGAACATTTTAACTGGTGGGATCTCTAGAAAGTCAACTGGTTGTAGGTGTGTACAACAGCCTAATATTTCTCTCCATCCCATACAAGACCCACATACACAAGAGCATTTTGAATGTTAAATATCTGCAAATATATTTTAAATATTTTTAAAACAGAAGACAGCATAATCATGTATTAAAGTAGTATTACACAACTCATTGAACTTTATCAAGATGATCCAAATGAAAATGCCAAGCAAATTCAGAATAAATTGTTATAATAAATATAATAGTGTAAGAGAATACGGCATTGATTCTTTGCAAAATGCACCATACTCACATATGTGAGATACTTCAATGTTTTAGATTCTAATTAAATGATCACAAAATGAAAAACATTTTTATTGTTCTTTGCTAATAATTTTTGCAAGTGTTTCTGGAGATATTAATTTTCTGCTTGATTACAATTCTCTGCTTGTAACCTATCTAATGCATTTGGAAAGCAGTGACAGGATCGGTCAAAGTCAGCATGGATTTATGAAGGGGAAATCATGCTTGACTAATCTTCTGGAATTTTTTGAGGATGTAACAAGTGGAATGGATAATGGAGAACCAGTGGATGTGGTGTAAGAACAAGAACAAATTATTATCTGAATGGTGTCAGATTAGGAAAAGGGGAGGAGCAACAAGACCTGGGTGTTCTTGTACATCAGTGACTGAAAGTAAGCATGCAATTATAGCAGGCACTGAAGAAAGCAAATGTCATGTTGCAAATGTCTCATAGCAAGAGGATTTGAGTATAGGAGCAAGGAGGTCTTACTGCAGTTTTACTGGGCCCTGGTGAGACCACACCTGGATTATTGTGTGCAGTTTTGGTCTCCTAATTTGAGGAAGGACATTCTTGCTATTGAGGGAGTGCAGCACAGATTCACCAGGTTAATTCCCGGGATGACGGGACTGACACATGATGAACGAATGGGTCAGCTGGGCTTGTATTCACTGGAATTTAGCCGGATGAGAGGGCATCTTATAGAAACATATAAAATTCTTAAGGTATTGGACAGGCTAGATGCAGGAAAAATCTTCCCGTTATTGGGGAGTCCAGAACCAGGGGGCACAATTTAAGAATAAGGGCTAGGCCATATAGGACTGAGATGAGAAAAACCTTTTCACCCAGAGAGTTGTGAATCTATGGAATTTTCTGCCACAGAAGACAGTGGAGATCAATTTACTAAATGTGTTCAAGAGACAAGTTAGATATTGCTCTGAGGTACACAAAAATGCTGGAGAAACTCAGCGGGTGCAGCAGCATCTATGGAGCGAAGGAAATAGGTGACGTTTCGGGCCGAAACCCTTCTTCAGACTGATAGGGGGTGGGGGGGAGAAGGAATGAAAAAGGGGAGGAGGAGGAGCCCGAGGGCGGGGGGATGGGAGGAGACAGCTCGAGGGTTAAGGAAGGAGAGGAGACAGCAAGGGCTAGCAAAATTGGGAGAATTCAATGTTCATGCCCGCCGGCCGCAGGCTACCCAGGCGGAATATAAGGTGCTGTTCCTCCAATTTCCGGTGTTCTTATGGCTAACAAAATCAAGGAATATAAGGAGAAAGCAGGAACGGGGTACTGATTCTGGATGATCAGCCATGATCATATTGAATGGCAGTGCTGGCTCAAAGGGGCGAATGGCCTACTCCTGCACCTAATTTCTATATTTCTGTTTCCATCTAAATAGACAGACACTGTCCAATCCAATGAATAAGTTCAAACAGCATTTTCTTCAGATAAAACATTTAGTTACCCAGTGGAACGTACTAAACTTCTTTTCATTAGATAACAGAATGATTAATGAGAGACATTTTTAAAGGTACTGTAGTGGAAAAAACTAACGTGAACATGGAGATGAGTTAATTCTGAAACACAACTAGTGGTTCAGAAAAAATATAGTAAACCATTGCCTTCTGACAATAAATGTGACCCTAGAAAAAGTAGATTACTTCTTGTATCTAACAATTAAAAATCTCAGCAACAGCATAGATCAATGCTTAAACTCACCATTACTATCAATTCACAAGCACAGCTTTTGATCAATTGAGGAAGTGGTTAGTTAAAGATCAAATGTGGACCACTTCATGTATCCACAAATCATCTGCCCGCATTGTCATAGATCTCATCACATCAGGAGATCTCTCTACAGTCTCTAACTTGATAGTGCCCTGATCCAACATTTCCCACTTCTATCTCTTACCCAAGATGGAGTAATAGAACTGTCCTGGTATGCCCATTCATCTGCCGGCTCTTGCCCCATTGAATACGTTGTCCTGATACGCCCATTAATCTGCCTGCTTTTGCTCCTCCATCTTATACGTTGACTGAATCCTGCCTCCCCTGGTCCAGACCATTCTGACATATATCCAGAACAGCTTGTATGCCCTCCACCAAGACTACAACTTCAAATTCCATGGCAAACCCTGCTTCATGTTCACTATGGATGTCCATTCTTCACACAACTCCACCCGGACATCTGGAAAATCATAAAACTCTCCGCTTCTTTATGCAAAATGTATCCAAACAGTTCGCCATCACTCCCATCCACCTGGCACACATGGTTGTTATACTGATCAACTACTCCTTTGACTCCTCTCACTGTCCACAAATCAAAGGTGAAGCCATTGGTACTGGCAGGGGTCCGAGTTAGGCTTGTTTTTTCTGTTGGCCGTGGAACAGTCCCTATTCCAAATCTTCTCTGGTCCCACACCCAATTCTTTCTCTGTTACATCAACGACGACATTGGTGCTGCTTCCTGCACCCAGATGTAATTTGTCAATTTTACCACTTTAATACTAACTACCATTTCACTCTCAAATTCACTTGTACCATTTCTAATACCTCTTTTCCCTATCTGGATCCCTCTGTCCCCACATGAGATGAACTATCCACTGACATATAAAATAAACATACTGATTTCCACAGCTACCTGACCCACACCATTTCCTACACTGCCTCTTATTGGATGCCATCCCTTTCTTCCAGTTTGTCCATCACATTTGCTCTCAAGATGAGGCCTTCAATTCCAGGACATATGTCGTTTACTTTTTCAGGCAGGGTTGATACCCTTCTGTGATTGAAGGAGTCTGCATTTTCTCCATTCTCTCAGAGTTCTGGTCCACGACACCACATTCCAAATAGAGCAGAGGTATTCTAGACCTCACCTTTCACCTCACTAGCCTCTGCACCCGGCATATCATCCTTTGCGCTTTAATAGGAATCCGAGGAGTAACTTTTTCACACAGTGGGTGTATGGAACAAGCTGCCAGAGGAGGTAGTTGAGGTTGTGACTATCCCATCGTTTAAGAAAAAGTTGGAAAGGTACATGGATAGTACAGGTTTGGAGGGATATGGACCAACGCAGGCAAATGGGATTAGGGTAGCTGGGACATTGCCGGCCAGTGTGGGCGAGTTGGGCCGAAGGGCCTGTTTCCACACTGTATCACGCTTTGACTCTATGACTAGGGACAATGTTTTACATTTTTTTATCATGCCAATTAACCTGCAAACCTGTACGTCTTTGGAGTGTGGGAGGAAACTGAAGATCTCGGTGAAAACCCATGCAGGTTACGGGGAGAACATACAAACTTCGTACAGACCCGTAGTCAGGGTCGAACCCGGGTCTCCGACACTGCATTCACTGTAAGGCAGCAACTCTACCGCTGTGCCATTGTAACCACCCTTGTAGCAAAACTTTTCAAGAAGAAAGGATTTACTTGCATTTAAAGAGAATGTGTTAATTAGAGACAGCCAGCATGGCTTTAGTCCACGCAGGCCATGTTTTATGAACGTGATTGAGCTTTTTGAGAATTCCAAAAGTGATTGAAGAGGGTTGGCACTGGATATTGCCTTCATGGATTATAGTAAGGCATCTGATAAGGTCCCTCATGGTTGGCTGATCTTGATGATGATGCAGGGGATCCATACTGAATTGGTCATTTGGTCATTCAGACTCATAGAAGACAGAGGGTTGTGGTGGAAGGATGGAATTCAGGTTGGAGGTCTGTGACCAGTGGTTCTGTGGGATAGGCAGGGATCTGTGCTGGGGTCTCTATTTTCTTTTTTTTCCCAGGGGAGAAATGTCAAAGACTAGAAGGCATAGCTTTAGGGTGAGAGGGGCAAAATCTAAAGGAGAAATACAGAGTATTAATTTTAAAAAAGCACAGAGAGTAGTAGGTGCCTGGAATTGTGCCCAGGATTGGCAGTGGAGACTGATTGTGATTTGATCGTGGCATTTAAGAGGCTTCTAAATAAGCGCACGGATGTGCAGAAAATGGAGCGATATGAATCACATGGAGGAAGATGGGCATCATGGTTAGTATTGACATTGTGCGCCAAAGGGCTACTGTTCTATCTTCTATGATTATAGAAACAAATGAAGCGGAATAGTGAGAAGATTCACCACTTGCTTATTTGTTTAATATATACTGTTATCAACACTGAGAAATCATTTGTCTATTTGCTGGAAGAATTGTTTTAAGCAGTCTGATTAAAAATACTCTAGATTTTGACACAGCTATTGTGTATATGTTTTACAAGCAGATGCAACCTATAACATGCAGTGACAAATTATTGGGTACGACATCCCCAATGCAATAAATTGTTGCCTTCAGGAACATCTCTCATTTTAATTCTGCAAATTAATGGCAAAAATTGTGTTACAGTGTAAACAGATCAGAATAAAAGTTAATTGGGGTTGTGAGCTTCTCATTAAGTTACACTTTATATCGCAATTCATACTAATTTGAACACAAGCAAAGGATTAAAATAGCTTGACATGATCTTCTCTATCATTAATACAAACAAAAATATACTCATCCAAACAGCAATGTTCACCATGCTATTGCGAGGATGTCATTGCACCCAACAGAATCCGAAAATTCATCTGGATGGAAGTTTTCAGTGATGAGGAAAGTTTGCAGAGGGTGGCTTTGTTTATCTTGGTGAAGAGGTATTTAATAGAGATATACAAAATTATGGCATAGGCTGATAATAATGGATTTTAAGGCCAGAGGGCCTTGTTTAAAGTGAAAAGTACCAGGTTTAGATGGGATCTGAGGATATTTTAAAAATCTAGATAGTAGTGGATGCAGGTACTCCCGCACTATTTAAAATATCTCCATGAGCACTTAAACTACCAACACAAAGAAGTTTCCAGATCAAGTGCAGGCCACTGGGATTAGAATGGAGAGGACCTTGAAGGTTGGAATAAATTAGGTGGGCAGAAAGGGACTGCTTCTTTAATTTTTTTAGTTTCGAGATACAGTGCAGAAACAGGCCCTTCAGTCTATGTGGACCAGCGATCTCCGCACACTAACACTATCCTTCTCACACTACGGACAATTTACAATTATACCAAGCCAATTTGCTTACAATCCCGTATGCCTTCAGAGTGTGGGAGGTAACCGGAGCCCCCGGAGAAAACCCAGCAGGTCACGGGAAGAATGTACAAACTCCATTCACACAGCACCGGTAGTCAGGATGGAAACCGAGTTTCTGGCGTTGTAAGGCAGCAACTCTACTGCTGCGCCATTGTGCCGCCCGCTGTCTGTGTTGTCTGACTATGAAAATTGATAAATGCTGCTTCATCTCTACAGAGCATCATCATACATACTGATCATTGGGAATTAATGAGAGTGGAACTGAATGGAAGAGGTGTGCACAAAGATGATCAACAAGATCACTATTATTTACTGACAAAACAATGGTAAATGATGCTAGATGACACAAGTGTCAAAAATTATCAATTTATCCACAAGAAGCATTCTGTGTATTGTTTGAATTTGACTGTGCTGCAAATATCAACCAATGCAATGTAAAATGCACTACAGTTGTGTTTTTGCTGAAATAATACATACTGTTAAACCCAGAGCTGCCACAATAGAGAGATGAATTTCAGTTAAATTTCTGGATGAAATCTGAGCAAAATCATCAAAACGTTGTGTTAAATGTTAAAATCTAAAAGTTGTCACATTCAAAAGTACATCAATGCATGTGAAGGTCTTGGAGACTTCTTCAGCTTGTTAAAACGTGTCATTTAAAATTAAATACATTTCTTTTAGGCAATGATCTGGTTTATAGTGTAAAATGTTATGTTAGTATATTTCAAAATGTAGGAAGTAAAAAATTGCAACACCAAGTGTAGATCGGATGCCGCCATTCTGTGGTGTGGAACAATCATACATTGCAGTTTTCCCTATCTTATGGTTGGTATGTATTTCAGATCCACTTCTCAGTATGTGAGGGAAGGAACTGCAGATGCTGGTTTACACCAAAGATAGACTCAAAACGCTGGAATAACTCAGCAGAACAGGCAGCATCTCTGGATAGAAGAAACGGGTGATGTTTTGGACGTTTCAGGTCTGAAGTAGGGTCTCGACCCTAAACGTCACCCATTCCTTCTATGTAGAGATGCTGCCTGTTCCTCTGAGTTACTCTAGCATTTTATGTCTATCTACTTCACAGTATGTTCTCCCCTCCAACCCATTAACATCCCATATAGATACCGTTGTTCCATATTTTCCTGAATACCATTCCATTTCATAGATCTGTTTTGTTTGTCTGAATAAAGCTATATTTGGAGAAGCTAGAGAGTTTTCTTAAAGTTTTCATGACAAGTATTTCTGAGACAAAAAAAGGTGCACTCTTTCATGCCTCTACAGAGTCTTTATTATTGTTATGTTTTAGCTGAAAGGACGCTGCACGGAGAGGACGCTGGCGCTGTTTGTTCGCTGCTTCTCCGTCTGCTATTGCCTCTTGTGTTCTTGTTTGTGTTCTGTTTTTGTTTTGTTTTGTTTTGTTTTTGTTTTTGTTTCTGTTTTTTGTTTGCCTTACCTTGTAAAGCGACTTTGAGTCCTTGAAAAGCGCCATATAAATTCAATTTATTATTATTATTATTATTATTATAATTAAATTCAACAAATGAGGAAGTGTCATCCCCTCCCCTTCTCCCACTCCCCCGCACTCCACCTGCAATTTCAAAAGTGTCAAAAAGAAAAATGCCTCTGGTTTAGTAGGTCTTGTTGATTCTGCCTTTCTTCAGGTGAGCATTTTTATTTCTTTAGATGCTTTTCTCCCGTATTAAATCGTGCACTTTCAATACCTCTTATCAATCGCAATCTAATTGTAATCTGAGACAAATTGCCTATCCATGCTTTTCACAAAAAGCCAGCTGCAATTTTCTCTCCAATTCTGTGGAAAAGCATTTGAGCTCTGTTGGGTTCATTCTGAATTTGACAAAGTCGCATTCAAGAAATTATCTCACCGTTTCACATTGCAGCATTTCGATCTTCAACAGAGTTGCCATCATAATATCTCCAATCATATATTTTCAAATAGACCCAGCTAAAGGCAAGGTAAAGGACTTTATTGTGTTGCTCGGTAGAAGATTATTCATATATAGTGTAGCACAACTGAAGTAAAATCCTGAAGGCGTAGGAAACACCAGCTATCAGCAAGGAGAGGCAAGCCTTTAATCTTCTACATGTGTTGTCTGAGTTGTAATATAGGTTTCAAGGCTTAAAGTGGTTGGTATTAATTGCATTGTGTAAATTGGGCCATCAATGCAAGAAAAAGAAAACCTATGACAACAATAAATCATTTCCCTCAGCAGCGAATACCATCAGTCATAAGCAAGTTCTGTCTCATAATATCAGTGATGTGAATTTATCCTTTTTATGCTGTCACGCCCTGTCATTGCACCACATCAGTTCTATTACTGACTTCATCATAACAACAAAAGCACAGAGAAAGGAAAAAGGAAACCAGTACGTTTTTATTTAAAAAAACAAAATGCTTATTATTTTTTATCAGAAAGAGCACACTTTAGTAATGCACATCTTAAAAGTGATGCAAGGTCATCTTTACTGGATATTATTATGAACATTGTATGTACTCAGCTGTCATTTCCTGCAAGTCATACCTATCTGCATGCAATACAAAATGTACAGCATGAAAATATAATTAATTCAGATCTGCAGTAGCAATGATCTGATCTAACAAGCAGAGAGAAGAAGGGTCTCGACCCGAAATGTCACCTATTTCTTTTCACCAGAGATGCTGCTTGTCCCGCTGAGTTACTCCAGCTTTTGGTGTAAACCAGCATCTGCAATTTCTTCCGACACAGAGGACATACTACTCTGGTGTGGGGTCACCAGTAGACCAGATAAAGATGACATATTTCTTTCCTTGAAAACATGAGATGAGTTTTAACGATTACCATTTCTCATCCCAGTTTCCTAATTCCAGACTGCCTTAAATTTAAATGCCCCAATTGATTTTTGGGATCTGGTCGCAACTTTAGATCAATGGTCAAAGTCTTTAATAACTGCTGCACAGTAAACGTTATGTCACCCTAACCTACTGACAAAGATGTTCAAATAACTTATTTGATTTTAGTTTTTTTATATACTTTACTCCTTTCAACAAAGTGCTAGACACGCTAGAGACAGGAAACATGTTTCCGATGTTGGGGGAGACCAGAACCAGGGGCCACAGATTAAGAATAAGGGGTGAGCCATTTAGAACGGAGACGAAGAAACACTTTTTCTCACAGAGAGTTGTGAGTGTGTGGAATTCTCTGCCTCGGAGGGTGGTGGTGGCAGGTTCTCTGGATGCTTTCAAGAGAGAGCTAGATAGGGCTCTTGAAAATAGCGGAGCCAGGGGATATGGGGAGAAGGCAGGAGCGGGGTACTGATTGGGGATGATCAGCCATGATCACATTGAATGGCGGTGCTGGCTCGAAGGGCCGAATGGCCTACTCCTGCACCTATTGTCTATTGCTCCTGTTATCAAGTCTTTGTCAGTTTTCTGAACATTCCTTTTGCTCCCACTTGTCCTCTTATTCCCTTAAGTATTGTTATCTGAGGCCAAAGGACGGATGTGTGTAAACATTACGAGATTAAAGGGCAGACTGTGATTTCTGTCGTTTTTGGCTGTGGGAATTTTCCTTTCAGCGAACCTTTCAGCCAGAAAGTAATTACGGACAGGGGAGGAGAATGTGTCGTTACCCAAAAGAGCACTGAGACACAGGCTGCAGACAGAACAGAGCCATCACTCCCTGAAAGAAGTCAGCAGGTAGCTAGCTGCAAGTCAGCTCCTGAGATGGGAGCAGAGGTCAGGAAGCTGATCATTCACAGGCACAAGAATGACATGAAAAGAACGCTGGCTTTAGTTTTCAACCAGGAAGGCTAGAAAGGGAGAATCTAGTGTCAGCTAGAAATGAGATCCTAGTGCCAGCTGTTACATCAAATCTGCTACAGTCAACCAACAAGAAATTAATGAGAGTAAGGAATTTAATTCTTCAGGTTGACCCAAAACGCCACCTATTCCTTTTCTCCAGAGACCCACTGAGTTACTCCAGCTTTTTGTGTCCATCTGAGGTCTGAATTTGATTTCATGTCATTTACTAAAAATTCCTCCTCATGATTTCTGCACAGCTGGCAAGAATCAAAATATTGGCCTGTTGTAAACATCAAGGATAGTGGAGTTTTTTAAGGTTTGTAAGCTCTTGTACCTTCTTCCCGATGGTAGTAGCGAGATGAGGGCATGGCCAGGGTGCTGAGCAACTTGGACGATGCTAGCCCCCATTTTTTGGCACAGTAGATCCTTTCAATGGTCAGAACCTGCAATGGAATAGTCAATAACTACCACTTTCTGCAGATTCCCCATTCCTGGGCATATGAGCTACTGAGCCAGATCATGACACAACCAGTCAGTATGCTATCAAGGCTTCCCGATGGGCCCCATGGCTGTGGACTGGGAACTGGGCTGGAGGTCTTTATCAATGTGCCGTGGTCTGGATGCCTCCCGGATCGGCGTGCAGAAGCTCGGGACGGTGCCCGGTTGGGGACTCGTGGGTGAAACATCTGATGGAGCCCGAGGCTGGGGCCTGGGTCGACACCACAGAGATGTGAAGTGGGGTGTCAACAGTGGAGAGACCTCTGCGGCAGCAGCGATGAAGTCTTGCGACAATGGGGCCTTGGCAGTGATGAAGCCTCGCGGCAGCAGCGATGCCTCATGGGTCGAACCGTGGTCGATGAGAGGGTGGGTGGGTGGATCACCGTGAGGGGAAGAACAATGGAGGACCCGGCGTAGGGGGACCACTGTGAGGGGGGAGGGGAAGAACAATGGACAATGGGGGGGGGTATAAAGTATTCCTATTCCTACTATACACCTGCAGAAGTTCAATAGAATATTCAGTGACATACTGAATTTCCTCCTCGGTCTTCTCCGGAAGTAGAGGCATTCTTGGGCTTTCTCATTGATTGCACCAATATGCTGTGCTCAGGACAGATCTTTCCACCGTTGTCCCATTGACAATGACAGATTCATGGATCCTCAGCTTTCCTTTCCTGAAGTCAACAATCAGCTCCTTTATCTTGTTAACATTAAGAGCAAGATTATTGATCCGGCGCTATTCAATCACCTTTCTGTTTCCTGACTCAACTTAGCCACTACTCATCCAACAATGGTGGTATCATCAACAAATTTAAAGATAGTTGTTTAAGAAGGAACTGCAGATGCCGGAAAATCGAAGGTAGACAAAAGTGCTGGAGAAACTCAGCAGGTGAGGCAGCATCTATGGAGCGAAGGAAATACAATACAATTTGTCACGTTTCGTCACGTTTCGTGGCCAAATAGGCCACGTTTTGGGTCGAAACCCTTCTTCAGACTGCACTTGATCTGTGCCTGGCTACTCAGTCATGTGTGTAGAGAGAGAGAGTAAGGGACTGAGCACACAGCCTTGAGGTGCTCCTGTGTTGATGGTCATCGAGGAGGACGTGTCGTTGCCAATTCATATTGATTTGGTCCGCCGAGAACAAATTGATGTTAAGATTTGACTTCCATAATGTTGAGAGAAAGAGAGGAATGCATTTTGTATAAATCACTACAAAATAATCTTAATGTCAATAGTGTTTTATCGTCATATGTCCCTAAAAAAGCCCCTGTCTTTTCTGATCTTATTTTGACATTGTATTGTTTAATAGCCAGATGATTGTAGGGAAAAAAGTTGCTCCTGAACCTGGACGTTATAGTTTTTAGGCTCCTATATCTTCTTCCCGATGGCAGGAGTGAAATGAAAGCATGGCCATGGTGGTGTGGGTCTCAGATGATGCTGGCTGCCTTTTTGAGACAGCTGATCCTGTAGGTTCCTTCGATGGTGGGGATATCAATACTCGTGATGGACTGGGTTCGCCACATTGTGCAAACTTCTTCATTCCTGGGCATTCGAGTTGCCGAAACAGGCTGTGACATAACCAGTCAATATGATGTCCACAGCACACCTATAGAAGTTCATATTGCCTATATTAAATCTCCTCACTCTGCTCAGGAAGTAGAGTCAGTGATGGGCTTTCTTTATGATTGCATCAATGCGCTGGATCTAGGACAGATCTTCAGAGATATGCTTAGACAGAAATGTGAAGTTTTTGATTCTCCACCACCGTCCCTCAATGAATATTTATTTGTGTATCCTTGACCTTCCTCATCTCAAGTCAATATTCAGTCCCTTGATTTTACTGAATTTGAGAGCAAGGTTGTTGTTCTGGCAGTATTTGGTCAGTCGATCGATCTCCCTCCCATACTTTGTCTTCATCTGTTATCTGTCCAACAACGGTGTGAAAACTCTAGACGACTCTGGAGTGAGGAGATATTTTGCAGGCCGAAGGCAGGATAACACATTTCTATTCACATTCTGACCTTTCAAAGATAAAAATGTGCAGCCAGAACTTCAGCAGTTGGATATTGGGGGGGGGGGTATCAGCCATTTAAATGCATACCATGCTTCAGTTCAGTTCCAGTGTCAAAGGCTTGAAATTATGTTCCCTTGGTGCTCCAAATTCTACTGAGTGTACGTAATATTCCACAATGGAGTACAAGATAAACCCAATCTGCCACAGCACTATTGAAAGTCATTAGCTCGAAAGGTTATCCCAGATGAATTTCAAGATAGGTCAAAAAATCTAATATGCATTCTATTCATAGCAATCTGTGAAATGAATGTATACTTCAGTGCAGATTATAAACTTGGTTCATCAGAATTGGTGAGAATTGAAGAACAATTAGAGACTTCATCAAATTTAAAATGGAAATCAGAGTGTATACCAGTCTTGGATTTTAGAAATAATTTTGTTTAATAATGTTCTTTCTTAAGAGGTCAAATCATATCTTATACTTCATACGCCAATAAAGAACGCAAGAAGGAAATGGAAACCCTGTTAAAATCCATCTTGACCCTGGATAGGCAATATTCTGAAGCACCCACCACCCAATTATACAAAAGCCGTGCTGATTTACAAACAAAATTCAATCTTTTATCTACTAATCAAACAGAACAACTAATTCTCCAGACTTATGATATGGTGATAAGGCGAGCCGGCTTATGGCTCACCAACTGAAGCGTCAATCCGTGTCACGGCTTATTCCTCAGATAAGAGACATACACCAAGACATAACAAGCAATCCAAAAGAAATAAACAATACTTTCACAGCCTTTTATTCTTCTCTTTACACCTCAGAATTCCCCTTGGATACTATGAATATGGAAACTTTCTTAGACGATTTGGAAATACCCACTCTGGAATTAGAAGACGCAGAAAATCTAGACCAACCCCTTGGGCAGGAAGAAATTAATAATGCCATTATGGCGATGCAGAGTGGTAAAACCCCGGGCCCTGACGGCTACCCATTAGAATTTTATAAGAAACTTAAGGATAAGCTCACACCTGTTCTTTTAGAAATGTTTCAAGAATCTTTGGAAAAAGGTTCATTACCCCCCACTCTTTCACAGGCTTCTATTTCACTTCTTCTTAAAAAAGACAAGGATCCGACTCAATGTGGATCATACCGCCCCATCTCACTTTTGAATGTAGATGTAAAAATTTTGGCGAAGGCGCTGGCTTGCCGTTTAGAATGCCAACTTCACAAAATAATCTCAGAAGATCAAACAGGTTTCATTAAAAATCGTCATTCCTTTTCTAATATCCGCCGATTGGCCAGTGTGGTCTATTCGCCCAGTGCTTCTCCGCGCCCAGAGGCTGTTATCTCTTTGGACGCGGAGAAGGCATTCGATCGAGTGGAGTGGTCATATTTGTTCAGAGTCTTGGAGAGATTTGGATTTGGCAAAAAATTTGTAGCCTGGGTTAAGCTATTATATCATTCACCCTTAGCATGTGTACAGACAAATTATTTGCGATCTGATTATTTTCAATTAACACGTGGCACTCGTCAAGGCTGCCCATTGTCTCCGCTTCTTTTTGCGATTGCAATTGAGCCCCTCTCTATTACACTTAGGTCAACCACATTATTCCAGGGCATTAGGAGAGGAAACAGGGAACATCGTGTGTCTCTATATGCTGACGACCTTCTTCTTTATGTGAGTGACCCTACAGCCAGTGGTCCTGCAATTGTGTCCTTGTTGGATCAGTTTGGGACTTTTTCCGGCTATAAACTAAACCTCCAAAAAAGCAAATGCTTTCCCATCAACCTAGCCCTACAGATCCAACAGGAAACCCTGCCCTTTCCCATATCTCAAGAAGGTTTTGTATATTTAGGAATACACATCACCCGCTTTTTCACATCCCTGTTTGCAGCTAACTACATGCCTCAAGTTAGCCAAATGAAGGCTGACTTTGAGAGATGGCGTAGTCTGCCACTCACTATGGCTGGGAGAGTGCAGTCAGTGAAGATGACTGTACTTCCCAGATTTCTTTACTTGTTCCAATGTTTGCCGGTTTTCCTACCCAAGTCATTTTTTAACTCAGTTAACCAATCTATAACCTCCTTTATATGGGGTAACAAGGTTCCAAGGGTCAATAAGTGCACTCTCCAAAGAGGTCGTGAAGTAGGTGGACTGGGCCTTCCTAGCTTTATTAATTATTACTGGGCATCCAATATCCAAAAGATATTATTCTGGCTCCACCGACCAGATACAGACTGGTGTCTGCTTGAATCACAATCCTGTTACTCCTCGTCTCTCCCAGCTTTAGTATATTCCTCCCTGCCATTGAAACCCTCTAGATTTACATCCAACCCTGTCGTACTATCCACCATCAAAAATTTTAACCAATTTCGTTGCCATTATAAGCTTACATCAGCTTCAGTTCTGGGTTCCATTCATAGTAACCATTTATTCCCCCCCTCTACACTTGACTCAACCTTTCGACTCAACCTTTCGACAGTGGGGTTTGAATGGTCTTATGTGCATTAAGGATTTATACACTAACAACATATTTGATAGTTTTGACAACCTACACAAAAAACATGGCCTCCCACATAATCATTTCTTTAAATATCTTCAGGTCCGCCACTTTGTCATGAAAAAAATTCCTTATTTTCCTGATCTCCCTCCTGTCACAGTGTTGGATAAACTCACTCTTACCTTTGCAAATAAAGGACTGATCTCTGCAGTATATTCTCAATTGATGTATTTAGGAGATCAAAACCTGAACAAAGTTAAAGTTAGGTGGGAGGATGACCTTGGTATGGATCTGTCTGAGGAATGCTGGACAGAAGTGCTGAAAAAAGTCCACTCCTCGTCATCATGTGCTAGATTGGGGCTCATACAATTTAAAGTTTTACACAGGGTTCATTTAAGCAAAGCCAGGCTTGCTAACATATATCCGGGGACGGACGCTGGCTGTGACAGGTGCTCATTCTCTCCAGCCAATCTAGCTCATGCATTCTGGTCTTGCCCCAAACTTGTTAACTACTGGGCAGTGGTTTTTAAAACCATCAGTGAAGTCCTTGGGATGACAGTGAGACCTTGCCCGCTTGTAGCTGTATTTGGTGTAACAGATAAAACCTTGGGTTTAAATACAACCCAGTCTGATATCATTACATTTAAATCACTTTTGGCCCATAGGAGAATCTTGCTGGTCTGGAAATCTACCACTCCTCCATCTGCCGCTGCTTGGCTGCAAGACGTCATGTTTTTTTTAAGGCTAGAAAAGATTAAATTCACATTTAGGGGGTCTGTGAAAAACTTTTATTTGAAATGGGAACCCTTTTTAGCATACTTTGAGGGTCTAAAGGAACTACCTATTGACTGAGGGCACTTGACAGTAAGTGGGGATCCGCCTTTATTCTGTTTTGTTACTTTATTATTGTTAAAAAGTGCATTTGATTTTGTGATATATTTGGATTGTGAAAAAATAAGCTGCCAAGGGGTGTTTAGGGAGGGTGGGTTAGGGTTATTTTGTTTATATTATTATTATTATTATTTATAAAAAACAAAATGGAGGAAAATGTAATGCCATACGTCAGATGTACTGTGAATTTTTTTAATATTTTTTTCCCTCCAATAAAAAACTATTAATTTAAAAAAAAAATAATGTTCTTTCCAAATAAAAAGCCTCTGTAGTCATTGACCGATAAAATATTCACTGAAAAAGCAAACACTGCTGTACATTGGACTACAGTAATATGCAGGTATAATCTAATTTACCAACCTGATCTTCAGAATTTAGGTTTGTTTTTTGTTTTTTTAAAAGCAAAGTAATTAGCCTTTATTTCTCCGGGATCATATATTGCCCAAATATCACTAAGGCGACATCAGAAACAAATATTGAAGAGTAATCACCCGACCATCAAATGCGAGTCCAAAGAGTCTTACTCCAAAACCCAAGTACACTTTTAATACAATTTCTGAATTCAATCTGATGTATACTGAATTTACCGCAAAAAAAACCCTAAATTTAATGTGTTACCATATTGCTGAAGAATACATACAAGATATAAAGCTCTTTATCAGGGTGCCCTGACACTGAACTCAAGAGATAAGCTGCCGTTAGCTATCTACCCATTTAGCATTTTGTATTGGTGAGCAACACCACACAAAGACAAAACACATTTTTTGCTTTTCTGTTCTCAGAAAATAACTGAAAGGTCATGTCACGTATGCTAAACAAGCTAAAGAAAGTTTCAAAACAAAATCTTGCAAGAAAGAAATTGTACGCGTTCCGGATAAGAACCAGACCCCATTGTGATTTGTTCTCGCCCTATTCTCAGAAGGATTATCTTTCTGAGTATAGAATAATTCTGTCTGAGGATAATTTCAGAGTACATCTGATTAAAAATAACTTAGTCGCTTGGCATTCTCCCCACAGGGATGAAAAGGTATGAACCAGCGACTGTATGAGACCCACCCACTCAAAATAAATGACTCAAAATGCCCTTTGGCTTAACTAGTTCATGTGCACCAAGTGGGCATTGTGGGCTCATCCCATTTACCTGCATTTGGTTCAAATCGTTCTAAATACTTCCTATTTATATATTTCCCCAAATCTGTTTGACAGTCGTAATTATTTCACCTTTTATAGCTTCTTCTGGCGGCTAATTCCAGATACAGACTACCCTTTGAGTGAAATCACTGTCCCTGGAGCCCTTCTTAAATGTTTCCCCGCTCATCTGATATTTATGTCCTCTAATTTTAGAATCCTCGACCTCAGAAAAAGTGTGAACTTTCACTTTGTACACATCTCTCACAATTTTGTATGCTTCAATTAAAAATATGGTCACACCAGAGATTAATATAGCTAAATAACGCTACACCTTTTATACTCGATACCAATGATGGCAAGCATGCCAAATGCCTTTTGCACAATCGTACCCATCTAAACTTTTGTTATTCATGTGTTTTAAATGTTGTTATTATACCTGTCTTAACTACTTCCTCTAACAGCCTTTCCATCAACCTGTCACCTGCTGTCTGAACAAATTGCCTTTCGGGTTCCTATTAAATCTTTTCCCTCTCAAACATATGTGTTCAAATTCTTGAACCCCTTGGAAAAATAGACTTTGTATTCACCCTGTCTATGTCTCTCAAAATTTCATACACCTCCATCAGGTTACCGCTCATCCTCCTGGGCTCCAGGAATAAAGGAATAAAATGATTGTGAGCATTCACATTAGCCATGCCCCTCATGATCCTAACCAACTCTATAAGGTAATTGTTCAGCCTCCAATGCTTCAAGGAAGGAGGTCTCAGCCTATTCAACCTCTTCCCATATCTCAAGCCTGCAAATCCAGGTAACATCCTGGTGAATCTCCCCCATACCTTTTCCAACTTAATAACATCTTACATATGGCTGGGTGACCAGAATTACACACAGTACCTCAACTGTAGTCACACCAAAGACTTGTGCAGCAGCATCATGGTGTTCTAACTTTTGTACTCAATACCCTTTCCAATGAAGGCAAGTGTGTCAAACAACTTCACTCCATGTTTGCAATTTACCTTTCCTTGGCCCACCTTCGCAACAGATTTAGATTATGTTGTATACTTTGGTAGCCTCCCCTGAGAAGGCGTAATTTCATGAAATGGTGTAGTTCATATCGTGAGCATGCTTCCACAATCTCAGTTAGGTAGAGAATGCCAGAATTTTTCTCCCACAGCAGTACACATAAATTTAAATTTTAAACACGCTGATAAATGAAAGATATTTCTTGATCCTCTGGGTGCTTTAGTTTTTCATGACATTAGTAAAATAGCAGAAGGAAGAAAAATGATACATGTTAAATAAAATCTGTATTTATGGAGTTGTGAATTATAGCAAGCAGTACCAGTACAGTGGGTCCACAATGAAATAAAATGATACACACATGTTGCTGGCAGGAAAATCCCTATCTTCCCCTAATCTTGAGTGCGTTATCCAAGACCAAATTTCCATGCAAACACTGCTCGATCCACTATTTAATTACTTTTAAAAATAACGAGCACAGTAATGTATTGGATTGGATATCAATAAATATCTCATTGCACCCAATTTAGATGAAACTAATTTATCTGAACTGTTGCTTCTCTGCAGCTTTGGGTTTATGAGCTAGATTTCCAACACATAAGCAAGTCCACAGCCTGTTTTGCATTAACGAACATACATAAGATAGCAAAAGATAAAACAAAAAAGTAAAAATGTTGGCAAACCACAAGAAAGTATTATCAACCACTGTTCTGAATGCAACGTCCATTGTGAATTAGGTGCATCTGATCTGGTGGCTTGATGTGACCGGTTTCCTCTGCCACTATATTTTTTAAAGTAACATAACCATATCCCTAGATCTAAGACTAACAAACAACGTTAAATTGTTTTTTTCATTCTCTGCTCAAATGTAGTCTGAGCTGCTGGATATTTCCAATATTTTCTATCTGCAAAGATTCCAGTTTTTTTTTATATTCCAGGGTTTTGTATATCACAGGTCCAGCAATTTTTCTCCTGTCTCCTCATTCATCTATTTGCATGTCCTATTTGTATATCCTCCAGACAGATCATTTGTAATTGACATATCCAACACCTTCTTACAGACAGCAGAATGGTATCTGCAGCAAAGCGTCTCTTCCTCCCTCCCTCCCTATCATCGATGTGCCCTTTAATCTAACAACAGAAACACTCAACAGGTCAGGCAGCCTCAGTGGAAAGAGAAGAAGCTGTTAATGTTTCAGGTCCAGGACACTTCATCAGAAGTCTGAAGAAGGGTTTTGGCCCGAAACGTTGCCTATCTCCTTCGCTCCATAGATGCTGCTGCACCCGCTGAGTTTCTCCAGCATTTTTGTGTACCTTCGATTTTCCAGCATCTGCAGTTCCTTCTTAAACACTTCATCAGAAATTGGAAAGAGAGAAAACAGAATGTTGTTAGAGACAAGATGGAAGAGATGTGATGAGATGACAATGTGGCAATTGGACGACAGTTGATTTGAAACACATGTTTCCTCTTGTTCTCTCTCCCCTTCTCTTTTGCTGCAATTCCCTTTACGTTGCAGTTTTGATGAAAGGCCATTAACCTGAACCTTTTAATTTACTTCTTATTTCACAGATGCTCCTGAGCACTTCCAGCATTTTCGATCTTTGTCAGTCCATTCATTAATTTGGACACTGTCCTACATTTATGTAGGATGTTTAATGTTTATGTGTTATTTCTAACTGTCACTGTATGTCATGTTGTCACTTGCGGGCGGAGCACCAAGGCAAATCCCTTGTATGTGAATACTCGGCCAATAAACATATTAATTAATTCATTCATTCATGTAGCTAGATCTCACAATGGGGAAAACATTATGTAAAACATTTAAAGCTTTTCCTAAACGTTCCCAAAATAAAGGATACGCCTGTGTCCAGCTTAAAACATTCCCATAACAACAATACATTTCATACCATGGCTATTCCATCATTACTTACTGCATTATGGATGTTACACCTAAACATCAAATGCCACAGCACAGTGAGTATCTGTTACTTTGTAATGAGCACATTAGCAACAAACTGCAAAACACCTACTACTTTCTGGACACATTTGTCATGTTGTTTATAGCACAGACATAGGGATAAATAATGAGCAAATGCAGGTGCTATTTTTCCGATTAATAAGATTTTTTAGGTCAGCTATCATTTGTGAAAACGTGTTATGTTATCATATTGAACCACACTGGAATTGTACAATATATATAACTCATCTCTGGAGTAATGATAAACATTTCATAATTTTTTGTAACATAACCATAATGAAAGTGGCCAAAGTTGGCCTAGATCATTGTTACCAACAGACAGCAAATAGTACCTCAACCTGTTTGTATTGTGTTTGGAATTATGTAGATAATATAACAGAATTTATGAGGATGTTGTCAGGACTCGAAGGCCTGAGAGAGAGGGAGAGATTGGGCAAGCTGGGGCAGATAGGCATATGGATATGAAGAAATAGAGGCATATAGATGCATTTAAAGACCTAGCTCACCCAGTTTCTCCTGATAATCCAAGCCCTCCTATTTAGATATTATCCTTGTAGATATTTTTTGCACTCTCTCTAGCCTAATCATATTGTTCCTATGGTGCGGAGACCTGAACTGCACACAATACTCCATGCAGCTTAAACAGTATTTTGTACAACTTTATCATTTAAGATCAGCAAACATCAATGGATAAGATTGATTAGGAGAAGCAATGATACAAGGCCCCAAGGAATAGATGGGCTGGCACTGTGGCAGTGGTTGATTGATGGCTGCTGCCTTGAAGTTGCTGTATTGGGATATTTGTTATTTGTTAAATGCAGCATTGACCATTTTCTATATAGGTTCTTGTTTGGCATTTGCAGAGAAGCCACCATCACCAGTAAGTAATAACCAATGGATCTTGATTTTTAACTTTAATATATAGCCTGCAACTTCTGTGGAACATCTATCGTGGTAATGGTGGACAATACAAAGATATGAATGTACAGAATCTTTGTACTGTTAATGCAATAACTGTAAGGCATTTAAATTATGTATAGCAATATGCCCCTTTATGCTTGTGCATCTTTTCATGACCATTGATCCAGAACTCCATCTATCTGATCCTGAATCATAAGATGGAAGTTGTAATTGTGAAACATCACCACCTACTTCCGTCTCTTGATGACAAAAGCTGATGCACCATGGTCATGAAGAAGCCAAGACATTTTTGTTCTCCTAACATTTGCACAGAGATTGGATTTTGCACAGGAGTTTCAAAGCAGCATCACACAGGACTTCCAATGAAGTTAACTGATATATGGACATATTACACACATCATCCATCAACCGTGCTCAAACAGTAGCTTATTCTCTTCATTTTCCTCATGGGGTTTAAGGCTATTTTCTCAGCAGGATCTACTCAGAGAACAATTTAAGGACTAATTGATAAAAGAATGGCAGAGTTGCATCACTTTGTTGACAATCTGTCTCTTTGAACGTTTCTGAATCGCTGTGATATTCAGGAACATTTAAACAAACAGAAAAAGTATTATACCCATCTGAAGAAGGGTCTCGACCCAAAAACGTCAACCATTCCTTCTCTCCAGTGATGCTGCCTGTCCCGCTGAGTTACTCCAGCATTTTGTGTCTATCTTCGATTTAAACCAGCATCTGCAGTTCTTTCCTACACAGAAATGTATTATAGTTTTGTGTCTTCGATAAGGTGATAATGATGAAGACTAAAGTTACTTTAAAAGCCCCATCTCTTTCCATGGAATTTTATTCCACCAGCAACTCGTATCACCTGGATTCCAACATTATCCATCTGAACATGGTCTTCACCATTTACATTGTTCCCAAGGCCTCCACTATTTTTTTGTTAGCAAATGGATCAATTGTGCTAACTCCTGATGCGTAATATTGAGTGGTACCCATGCCAAATGTGGTGGTTCCTGAGCCTTGCCCTTGGAGAAACAACATGCAGTAAATAATTTTGTGACTGTCTCTAAATGTTTAAATAATTGAAATAAATTAAATATATTTTAAAGTTTTAAAGTTTAAAACTTAACAGTTTACTTAAAATACAGTTACATAAATTAATTGAAACCATTTTATTTAATTACTAATCCTATCTCATTTTGATTCGGGGACTCCAGCAGCCCTTCCAGGTGAGATAGAGTTCACCTGCAACTCTTCTGACCTCATCTACTGCATTCAGTGGTCCCAATGTAGCTAACTAGACTAGGTGACCATTCTGCTGAACCCTTGCACTAGAAGCCAAGGCCTTCTGGCTCTCACGGTTGTTAACCAATTTAACTTCCTTTCCCATTTCCAGATCTACCTTTCTGTCCTTGGCCTCCTCCATTATCAAAGTGATGCCACATGCAAACTGGAAGAACAGCACTTCAGATTCCCTTTGGTAGCCTACAACCCAATGGTGTGAACATTCAATTCTTCAATTTTAAATCATATCCCCCCTCTTTTTTCCATGCTCTCCCATCCCAGCGTGCACAACCCCCCTACCATCTACCACCAATCTAGACATCCTGTTCCTTTTCCATCCTTCATGCACTCATCTTCCCTCTCTTGTCCCATATTTCTCTTTTATCCCCTCCCTTTCCATCTGATCGCTCCTTCCATCAAATACTCGCCCTCTGGCTTTACATATTACACCTATCTGATACCTACTCGTCTCTTTTTCAACTATAGCCTTTGTCACTTGCTCCACCCACCTGAATATCATCCCTCCTATCCTGTATCCACTTATCACCTTAAGTTAAGGAAGTTGAAGGAAGTTAAACGGCATCTGCAGTTTCTTGTGACCCACTATGAATCGTGATCATTGTAGCATAATTAGCATTGTAGCTTGATTCTGCAAACATCTGCTAACATGAAGTAAACATCTCCATTTCAAATGGAGCATATTTTAGTCAGTGTGATGTAGTTAGGGTACAAGCTGATTCAGAGCAAGTAGTTTTGGAATTGCTCATCTCTCTATAATTGGTTCCTCAACCTCCTCACATAAAAGATCACATTTCGTACAACTTGGCTACAACACTTCCTCTTTGACAACCATCAACACAGGAGCACCTGAAGACTGCTCTACTCTGTATGTTTTGTGCAACTCATCAACACTTCAACTACTCATGGGACGATATAACAGTCATGAAGTACTATTGCGCATTCTATTTTGTTTGTTCCTCTTAACTATTGTCTTACTTTTCTTTAATTCTCATTTCTCTCTCTCTTAATTCACATTTCCAATTTTATTAATGAGTGCAATTCACATTATTTCTCAATTCTTTTGATTGCCCATTCTTCGCAATTCCAATTTTTCACACTTCATTCCTGTCTTTCATTGGTCAAAGAGATCAACAATTGGTCACAAAAAAACCCCAAATATGATGTTACAAAGTTCAAGTTTGTGACTCCTATCGTTCGATAGTATAATTGCAATTTTTGTGCCAATAATGTGGGCTTCAGTCACTGAATATCTATAATTTCTATAGTGTTGTCATCTAACCAATACTTAGTGCAATAATATGTTTGAATGCTGTAGCATGGAGGCAGCTGCAGGTCCATGCCTGGAAACCTGTGGTGAACTGATATTCTGTTTTGTTCATGATGCTGTAAATCTCATAATCCTCAGTTTACCATCTGCGTGTTCATGACATGTACTTCCTGCAATACAACATTATTTTGTTTTCCTTTGAAAACCTTGAAAGATAATCCCATATAGCACAAACCACTTGTTGGATTTCACAGTGATGCATTTAAAGAGCTGTTCCAAAATGTATTTGCTGCTGTCCCTATCTTTAAGGAATCTATTGGAAATATTACAACAATCCTGTAACTGTCATGGTCAGTTTTCCTAATCATAGTCCATTAATTATTCAATATTTTATTCATTTTCATATCTTGGCATTGCTGTCATTGGATCAATGTGCCCAGGATTAGCAGGATAATTACATAATTATGACTGTATGCCACACAACAACAATAAGATGCAATGGAATGTCTGACTGCAAACGTTGAAGGCACTTGGCTTGAAAGAATTTTCACCAAGTAAGCTATTAAAATAATTTAGCAAGTTTATTGTATACGCTGCAGAATTAGAGATTTATGGTCAGCACTGCTCTGATCTTCGCTTTGCCCAAGATCAGAGACAATGGGCATGGTGCCACAAATGGTCATAATTAAAGGTCATAAGTGATAGGAGCAGAATTAGGCGATTTGGCCCATCAAGTCTACTTCGCAATTCAATCATGGCTGATCTATCTCTCCCTCCTTAACCCCATTCTCCTGCCTTCTCCCCATGACCCCTGACACCTGTACTAATCAAGTATCTATCTATCTCTGCCTTTAAAACATCAATTGACTTGGCCTCCACAGCCTTCTGTGGCAAAGAATTCCACAGATTCACTACCCTCTGACTAAATATATTCCCCTGCATTCTTAACGTTGATAACTGCCCAGTAATTCCTCCTGGCCATGTGTATGTGCTGATATTGAAAGATAACAGTTTAGTTTAGAGCTAGTGGACACAGCATGGAAATAGGCCCTTTGGCCCATCGAGTCCACACCAACTACTGATTATAGACACAAAATGCTGAAATAACTCAGCGGGACAGGCAGCATTTCTGGAGAGAAGGAATGGATGATGTTTTGGGTTGAGACCCTTCTTCTGATTGATGTCAGGGGGGTGGAATAAACTGATTACTTGTTCACACTAGTTCTCACTTTAGCATCCACTCCCTGCACAGCGAGGGTCATTTAGAGAGGTTGATTAACCTACAAACCCGCATGTTTTGGGGATGTTGGAGAAAACTGAAGCACGCGGAGGAAACCTACATAGTCACAGGGAGAACGTGCAAACTCCACAGAGACAGCACCCAATGTCAAGATCGAACCCAGGTCTCCGACGCTGTGAGGCTGCAGCTCTACCAGTCCTCACCTGTAATTTCCTCTTTACTCAAAAATGTCTAAAATTCACCATGGAGATTTCAATGCAAATAAATGGCCACTCAAAAAATATACTGAAAGACAAATACTGCTAGGTAAAATTTTTCAAGAAGAAAAATGAGAAAGTGTTCAGTACTCCTGGATGGCAAACACCTTTCAGAGCAGCTTCACGTGTGTTTTCAAGGCTGCCAATGGACAATTAAATCTTCTAGCTAATAAAACACCAATGAAGTCTTACCTTGAGAACGATTTGGCATCAGTCCACATAAACATCAACATAGTGGCTACTGACATTGGGATTTTGAAGGACACACGAGAACATAAAATCAGCAGCAGGTGTAATGTTCAAACATGTACACCTAGTGAAGTAGCAGTCAGAAGAAGAAAAATACATTGACCCATGTCAGTTGCTTTGTGACTAAAAGACTATTGGTACAGATCAGTTTATTGAACTGACTGTTGCTTACTTGAATCCACATTACTCAGTCACAATAATGTATGTTATTTGTCTACCCTTCTTGGATGCTGATGGGGACTTTGGAAATGCAAATTCCACCAAGATGGGTTGTTCTTCAATCGACAATTCATATTTTTGATTTTTTGGGGTTTGAGGGAACACAGACAAGTCCCTTCTCTGCCCTAAGGGGCTTATCGAAATTGGGAAATGTGCCAGGATTTTCTGTACAGTCTGCACTAAAGGGCAAACAATGCCCCAGATGCACATCATGTTTAGGATTGTTGTTTTATGAGATGCGCACTGGGTCCATTTTATGGGCATCCATAAATGAAACAGGATTGGGTGCCCCTGCGAGCAACACTTCATGCATTGAACAAATTATCTATATTTTTCTTAAATGGTTCATTGTAACATCATTCAAATAAAACAGTCAGATGAAAAAAGACATATTTTTCAAAAGTCATTAGTTTTCACACCAGTAGGTAAAACACCTATTTCCAAGGCTCACAGCATTTCCTGTTTGATTTAAGAGGTTGAAAGCAGCAACAGTTCTGATATTCACACAGAGAATGTTTTATTCTTCATGAATTACACGTAAAACATTGCAAACCCATACATTAAGAAATCCTCCATATGGTAATTATTCTAAAGTTCTCAGGCTACACAAGGCCACAGAAGAATATACAACAAGCTACATGCCCAACTTGACACCCTGTTTTATGTTCCCACCAGAATTGATCCTCAAATGTCTCAAAAAGACGAAGATTTATTTGGAGGAATTATGAGGACCATGGACAGGTCAGATTAAATATTCACCATGTTATGGCTTAAATACCATAAAATTCAATGCCATGGGCATTGTGGGATACCTACATATAAATACATTTCAAAACTTGTCCTGCACATCTCCTTAAATCTTTGCCCCTGTCCCCATACATCTATATCCTCTAATATTTGATATTTCCATCCTGGGAAATAGGTTTTAACTAGCCACCCTATCTATGCCTTTCATATTTTTATATACTTCTATCAAGTCCCCTGCAACCTCTGCCATTCTAGAAAAAACAATCCAAGTCTGCACAACCTCTCCCTGTCACTATTGCCCTGTAAACCAGGCTTCATTCTGGTTAAAACTCCGCTACACACTCTCCGAAGCCTTCACATCCTTCTTGCATTGGGGCGACCATAACTGCATGCAATACTCCAAAAGTGGCCGAACCAAAGTGCTATAAAGCTGCATCATGTCTTCCTGATTCTTGTACTCAATGCCTCGACCAATACAGACTGCACACCTTATGCCTCTTTACCACTCTATCAATTCGTGCTGCCCCTTTCAGTGAGTTGCAGACTAGGACCCCAAGATTCCTCTGCACATCATGGCATTAATTGTATATTTTTGCCTTACATTCAACATCCCATAGTGCAACACCTCACACATGCTCACATTAAACTCTTGATGTCTTTATCCCATTGTATAACTTGACAGCCTTCCCAGTCCTCGACCCAAGTATTCTTGGTATCATCTGCAAATGTACTAATCAACCCATTTAGATTTATGTCCATCAGCTTCACCATATTCTTTCACCCTGCCTGCCCCTCCTTTGAGACTCACTGGTCCTGACTTCTACCTTCCTTTTGCTCCCTCCTATTTCTGACCTACTACTCTGGTTCCCACTCCGCTGTCTCTGTTGTTTAACTCACCACACCACCCCCATGAGTAGCACTAGCAAACCGCCGACTTGGGGCTGCTGAATATCCCACGGTCTAGGCATAAGCTTAGGGGCGACCGTGCCTTTGCGGTTGTAGCTCCTAGGCTGTGGAACAGCATCCCCCTTCCCATCAGAACTGCCCCCTCCATCGACTCCTTTAAGTCAAGACTAAAACTTATCTATACTCCCAAGCCTTTCCTGATGTCCACTGAGCGAAGGCTATATGTATATATGTATGTAGTTTGTTTGTCTATACTATTCTTATAACAAATGTAAAGCACTTTGGCCAGCGAGGATTGTTTTTTAAATGTGCTATATAAATAAATGTGACTTGACTTGACTTGATACTTCCAGTTCAGATGCAATCTGTCCCTCTTGTACTAGTCACCTCTGCCCCAGAAAATATCCCAATGGTGTAAAAATCTGTATCCCAGCCCCCATCACCAACTCCCGAGGCACGCATTCCTCTATCCTATCTTCCTATTCATACTCTCACTGGAACGTGGCACTGGGAGCAATCCGGAGATTACCACCCTCGGGGTCCTAGTTTTTAATATTTTGCCTATCTCCCCCTGTTCACTCCGCTGGACCTCATCTCTTTTCCTAACCATGTCATTTGTGCCAGCATGAATATTGACTTCCGGCTGCTCGCCCTACTCCTCGACAATGTTTTGCAGACACTCGGAGACATCCTAGACTCTGGCAACAGGGAGGCAACACACATTCTGGAGATTTGTTTGCTGGCACGGAATCTCCTGTCTACCCCACTGACTAACGAGTCTCCAATCACGATGTCTCAGTGACTTTTCCCTTCCCTGCTATGCCTCAGAGCCAGGCCTGACACAAGAGTCTGGACCACTGCTGTGCTGCTCTGTCCAGACTGGTATCCAAGAGTATCCAAAAAAGTATACCTGTTGTTGAAGTGATCATCCCCAGAGGATTGCTGCATTTTCTGCCTTCTTCTTTCCTGCTGGTCAGCCACCTACATTTTGCTTGTGACTCAGGCGTGACCACCCCACAATAACTCTGATCTATGACACTCTCACACTCCTGAATAATCCTGAGGTCATCCAGCTGCAGCTCCAGTTCCTTTTCACAGTACCTAAGGAGCTACAGCTGAATGCACTTCCTGTAGATGTAATCCTCAGTGTCACTGGAAATCCACCTGACTTCTAAAAGGGCTGTCCTACTACGGCGACCTAATCCGCAAGTTCAGAAGTGTTTTCCCTCGACTCATACTCGTAGCATGGTTGACGCAATCTCCTAGGAGGTCTTTGTAACTCTCCTTCATCCTCGAGGGTAGTCCCCGCGTACTCGAGGCCTCAGCTAGGTCGCGGCATATTTTTCAAAATATGAAAAATGCCCGCGAGTAAAAAAAGGTCGCCATGGAAAAAATCTATATTTTTTTTACTTGTAGGTTTAGTCAAAGTAGGTCGCAGTAGGTCAGCATGTTATTCGTAGGTAATCGAGGGTAGTCGAAGGTAATCAAAGGTAATCGAAGATAGTCTTCAACATAGTCGAAGGGAGGTCGAAGGAGATCGAAGGAGGTCGTCTTCACTCTCCACTATTCAGTGTCCAATTTCCCCGACGCTAGTCGAAGCTAGTCTTCAACATAGTTAAAAGGAGGTCGAAGGAAGTTTTCCTCATAGTCGAAGGAGGTCTTCAACATGACACTTTTTCAAACTCTCCTAAACTCTTCTAAACTCGCCAAAGGTCGCCGCAGTGGGACAGCCCCTTAACATCCTGCAGGATACAATATTCCACTTGCCCTCTCTTTGACACCAAAACCTGGTAAACAGAATCCACCTTAAACTGCCGTTGTCCTTTGCTCAGTCCTCTCACTGAAACCACTTGAGCCAAAGCCTCCGCATTTACCCTCAAGTTCAGCACTACACCTCAAGGCAGCCTCTCTCCCATGGCCACTCCCAATGGGCCACTCCGCTAAACCTTTCCTTCCTTTTGTCCGGCATTGAGCCCATCAAATGTCTACTTTTTTAAAAAATTGATAAAGCACCTTTTTTGACTTGCAAATAGTTATTTTCTCAACTCTCCAACCAAATGTTCAAAGAAGCTTGCCCTGCTCTGCTCTCAAAACGGCTGCTAACCAACTCTCTCTTCAACTTTTGAAGATTACGAGGATCTTTAAAATCAGATCACACATGAGAAGCTCCATCAGAACAAAATTGTATTGTGCTATACTTATATTATGATGGTGAAGCGTTTACATCTCCTGAAATTACGCTGAATTCTGCTGACAGCTGAGAAGTGATCATATAAATCATGTTACTTATTAAATTCTTACTGGATTGGCATCCATGTTGAAAAGGGATCCACTGCTTTTTGAATATGTCCACAAATAATAAGTCATCTGGTAAATGCTCAGTGCAAAACAACTCACTTTGACGAGCTGCAGTTTTATTTGCTGATGTAGGTGGAATCACTTTGCTGGTAAAGCTGCTAGTTTAAGATTATGCCTAAAATAATAAAAATATATAATGGCTGTCATATAATAAAGTTTAAAATATTCAGTGTTGGAAAATGTGGTAATGATAAATCCAATGAGGGGAAACATTTTCCTGACAGCCTTTAATGTGAAGACTTGAAATGTTACAATCAAGAAAAATATCTGAAGCTGCTTTGTTCACTTGGTAAGCTTATTCAATCAGCATGGGAGCAGGAAAGATGAAAATAGCCCAAAAGCTAATCACTGCTGCATGCTGATTTGGCTGATTTTATACAGACTGTTAATACAGGAGCTAATATTAGCTGCAGAAACCAGAATTAGGGAGCAGCAAAATGACAAATCTCCCACACTTGATTCCTATCCTCTTATGTAGTGGCAGATTGGGGATAGATTGGCGATCCATGGTCAATTTGCCCGAGGCGTTCTCATTAAAAACTACCACTTGGATTATGGTGTGCAGAGGAATTGTATTCATGGAATCAGCCACAGGAAGAACAAAAAAATATTTTGAGATAAAAGGGTGAAAATTGATAAAAGGAAACATCAGATTTTTCCTTTATTAAACCCAGAAGACAATCGATATGTTTCATAGAAAGAAAGCAATGCAGTTGAGGATTTCAGCAACGACATGTGCTGTGTTCTAAAATCCAGCAGCCACCTTACCCCAGATTATACTGAAGTCCATGACAGTTACTGAAATAAAAATACACATAATACTGCAACCAATTTAATGGGCTTCTGATTTTGCTGGTAAACGTCAGTGCTTCTCCTTGTAACAAATGAAATTGCATAGCAAAACTGCCTGCAAATTAATGAGTTCCATGGAAAGACTCAAGTATTACAAGTTATCGATCACTGTTTGTGGAAATATTTGGTCATTTCCCATCACTTGTGTTGGGAAATCTCTGTTCATTTTGCTGAAGGAAAAGCCAGCACTGGACTGAGTTACGTACACATTTAGTTCAATTTCTTTCCATGGTTTCAATTTATTTAAATGTTTTACATGCTTTAAGAGCATTACCAGTTGTTCTTTTTTCATCAGTGTTTTTAAAATATTTTGATTCCAGTAGTTTGAACATTTTATTTTGAAAGTCAGAAGTAATAGGGATTTATTGACAGCTTTAACAACCAGCTGAGCAAACGTAGGCATGGAGCAGCAGGATTTCCATCTGCTTCAGTTGCTTGTTGTCAGGACTTACTCCACTCACATTAATCCCTCTCACCTCACACACATGCCTGCTTATATCTATATCTTAGTTATCCAACCAGTTTCACTATCCTCTTGATTAATTTTCTGATTGTATGCTTCATTTTACTCCAGCAGACTACTCCAGGGTAGTTTGTAAATAACATGTTTCCTATGGACTACAAGCACATATATACATATACACACACACATATGAAATGCTAATACATTGTGAAAGTTCCTGTTGCTGCAATTTCCTGTAAACATTCCCATGGATCTGCGCATTATGACTTTTATATGAATTATGCCCAGAGTTTCTTCAAGATCATACCCTCTGTTGATGCCTGGTAAAATGCCTGTAGGCCATAGGAAACATGTTATTAACAAACTACCCTGGAATGGTTTGCTGGAGTAAACTGTTGGAGTAACTCAGTGGGACAGGCAGCATCTCTGGAGAGAAGGAATGGTAACGTTTCAGGTTGAGACCCTTTCTTCAGACTGAGAGTCAGGGGAGAGGGAGACTAGAGATATGGAAGGGTATGGTGTGAGTACGACATATCAAAGCAGACAATGATAAGGAAATGTAGAATGGTTCATTGTTAGCTGAGAGGAAGGTGGCAATGAGGCATACAATCAGTAAAATGAATCAGGAGGATAGTGAAACTAATCGGAGAACTAGGATAGGGGAGGGACTGAGAGAGAGAGAAAGCAAGGGTTACTTGAAATTAGAGATATCAAATTTCATACCACTGGGTTGTAAGCTGCCCAAGCGAAATATGAGGTGCTGTTCGTTGTGTTACTTGACTCAGACTATGGGCTAGACAGATGGCACAATGGGCTAAGTGTTCGGCTGGCAACCGGAAGGTAGCTGGTTCGAATCCCGCTTGGAGTGCATACTGTCGTTGTGTCCTTGGGCAAGACACTTCACCCACCTTTGCCTGTGTGTGTCCTTGGGCAAGACACTTCACCCACCTTTGCCTGTGTGTGTGGATGTAATTATGTGAAGCACTTTGGGGTCAATGCAAGTTGACTAAAAATGTGCTATATAAATAAAGAAATTTAAAATTTAATTTAGACACAGAGAGCAACTGATAAAACATAAGATTGGCTAATGACAGGTGCATCTCAGAACATGATCTAATTTCCCAGGCTATAGTGGAATATTACACAGGGAATTACATAATTTCTATGCATAACCCACGTGGAAATAACATCACAGAACCCTATTTACAACTATAAAACCCTGATCAAATTTCTGGAGTGATACACAAAAGTCATTCCAATTGTATTCCATAATAGAGATAACTCGATTTCATGTTCATAGTTCTGAAATTTTGACACCAAAATTACTTGATCACAGTCACGTATGCTTTTTAACAAATTTGCCCTCCTAATTTCCTTATGTATGTTCTGATCCCTGCTGCTCCTCCTGGGATACATTTGATTGCAGTTGACTAAATATCACCCATGCTTCTGCCTTTTTCTTGATCAGTGCCTCAATTTCTCTCAAGTCAAGTCAAGTCAAGTCAAGTTTATTCGTCACATACACATACGAGATGTGCAGTGAAATGAAAAGTGGCAATGCTCGCGGACTTTGAGCAAAAAGACAAACAAACAAACAACCAAACAAACTATAAACACAATCACATATCGTCATCCAGGATTGCTTACACCCACCAGCCTTTCCCTAACCACTAACAGGAATGTGCATACCTTGAACTCTCACTGTCACACTTATAAAAAAATCCAATTTTCTGGCCATCCCTTTGCCTCCAAAAAAACTACTCCAATCAACTTTTACAAATTCCTGCTCATGTCATTATTTTGGCCTGACCCCAATTTAGAACTTTTACTTATTAAGTCGCATCCTGAACCACAATTATTTTAAGGCAAATCGAACTATGATTTCTGGTCACAAAAGTCTCTGCAATGGACACTGCAGTTACTTGCCAGGCCCAATTCCTCAAAAGTAGGTCAAGGTCTCTTGTAAAGCCCCCCTATTTTATTGCTTGGAGAAACTTTCCTGACAACTCTACCTTTATCTCACTTGTAGCAATTACAACCTGGAAATGAAGCTGCCATCCAGACCCATCCTTACCCTGGTGTTAAGTTATGGCTAAAACATCCCAGTCACACATGTGTATGGGTACAACCATAACAACACATCCAAACATATGTGCGACGAGGATGATATCACTTAAACCAGGCTAAGGATGGGTCAGGATTGATAGCCTAATTTTACACATAGCTAAAATGCCCTGAATTCATTAGTTTACCTGTCAGGCATCTTGCATTGAAACCATCTTTCCTTGCTTCCTGTCATGATCTTCGCTATCCTGTCAACTCAACTTGTTCTCACTCTCTATTGGATATTGTCCCACTGCCAATCTAGTTTAAATCTTTCCGAGTACCACAAGCAAACCTGCCTGCCAGGATATTGGTTCTCCTCCAATTCAGGTGCAACACATATCTCTTGCACAGGTTACCTCTGCCCCAGAAGAGATCCAAATGGTCTAATAATCTGAATCCCTGCCCCTCGCACCAATTCCTCCAGCTGTCCTACCTTCCTATTCCAACTCTTACCAGAAAATTGTATCCAGGAAAAATCTGGAGATCGCTACCCCTGAGGACTTTTTTTTTTAACCTTTTGGATAACTCCCTATATTTATTGTGCAGGTCCAGTTTCCTTTATCTCCCAATTTCATTTGTACCAAAATGCAAAATAACTTCCATCTGCTCACCCTCTCCGTTGCAGACGACTAGACGCACCACTGAGCCACCCACTCAATTTTACAAACCCACATTTTGGTACTTCTTATAATGAAGAAAGAAAAATGAAACAGCAGTTGAAATATGCAGCTAATGCTCCTTTTTGTACACCATCTGCAAATTTTACAAGGAATCCCCTACTGCACTAGATCATCTAAATAAACGGTTGCAATATCACTCAAAATGACTACCTGCCTCTATAGTATTTAGAGTTGCCAATGCATACAAATGAAGTGGGAATTAAATTAGAACTAAAATGTCAAAGACTGAATGGAAAATATAACAATCTCTTGCTTGTGAAAGTGCTAGTTGGTCGACATGTGACATTCGGCAACAAGGGAATGCCAATTTGGAAATTCTACAATTGGAGCTCAGAACCATAATGCATACACATAAACATTGTATGGTCCACCAGATTCTCAGCTGCAAGATACATTTGTTAAAAGACAGCCATTAATGTCACTTATTAAATATCATGATTTTAGACTGCACAGATGGATTTCATTTTAAAGTATTGGTATAAAATCATATACAATGTTTTCTAACCCCGATTGTTACCAAATATCTATTCTTGGGTCTTCTTCCATTTATTGTAGTCATAGAATCATAAAGCAATACAGTGTGGAAGCAGGCCTTTCAGCCCAACTTGTCCACACCGACCAACATGTCCCAGCTACACTAATTCCACCTGCCCGCATATGGCCCATATCCCTCCAAACCTGTCCTACCCATGTACCTGTCTAACTGTTTCTTAAATGTTGAGATAGTTCAAGCCTCAACTACCTCCCCAGGCAGCTTGTTCCATACACCCACCACCCTTTGTATGAAAAAGTTACTCCTCAGATTCTTATTTCAGGTCTTCCTTATTAATTTATAGATATAGAGAGTTATTAATTTTATTATTTGTTCAACAGAAATATTGACGGTTCATGATGGCATTAAGAATTGTTTCCCCTATATTACTTTACTCTCTAACTATGGCATGATTCTAATATAGTGTTATATTGTCGTCAGAGATGCACAATAGAGAACCAGGACCATTGGCCCACTTCTTCCATGCCACCCATCATGTCTATTCACCTTTGTAACCACACACATACATTTTAAACTGTAATAAAACATTAAAAATATATAATCTACAGCAAGTTAATTATCACACCAAAGGAAGACTTTGATTACCAGAAATCATAACAAGTCGTCTAGGTCTGTTTACCGTGGAGTTTGACTATTCAAAATCAACAGTAACAAACAGCTTGACAGTTCTTCTTTGTGTGAAAACGTTACTCCTGAGATCCCCTTTAATTTTCCTTCCTTTCACTCACCTTAATCCTATGCCCTCAGTTTTAGATACCCCTATCATTGGAAGCCGACTATGAATATCGATCCTACCTATGTCTCTCATTATTTTACATACTTATATCGTCAGCTCTCAGCCTCCTTTGCTTCAGGAAAAACAAACCTTGCCAATCAATTATCTACTGATTATTCCAGCTCTCAAATCAAAGTAACAAGCTGGTGAATCTCCTTTGCATTCTCTCCAGCACAATCACATCCTGGCGACAGTGTGGCAACTGGAAATGCGCACCATACTTCAAATGACTGACCAACATGTCGTATAACTGAACATGACATCTCAACTCTTTCACTCAAGTTATGTTTTAAGAGTTAAAATGTTTGCAGTGGACCTGCATAAGTGAAGCTGTGTCTTGAAATGATTGCAATCCCAATGCACCATTATGAAGGCAGACATATTATTAATAGTATATACAATTTTGAGACAGATCATCCAAAACGATGACCAACTAGTCTAGAGCAAACGTTTTAATTTGGAAGACAGCTGGATGGCAATTGATCGCAATCGCTGATCTGGGGACTTCCTAACCTTCTGTTCACCATTCCTTTTCTATGCTGTTGGGGGCAAGGAAGCACCTGGACTTTATATCATTAGGCAATTTCTGCTGGCTGTGATCTAAGCTCCAGCAACTTTTTTGGCAGATCTGGACCTCAAAGTAATGCAAAGCCTCAGGCTAAGTGAGTATCTTGGAAGAAATGGTGTCATTGCTCATACTGAGATTTGAGGTGTAGGCAGGATGTGGAGGGAATGTTGAGTGGGACGGAACAGAGCAAAGATAGGAACGTCATGTGGTGGATGAGAGTTTGGTTGTTGTGTGTAATTAGGAAGGAGGGCATCTATCAAGTGAGTGGTTGGTCAGAAACTATATCATTAGGGCTGGTATATCTATAATATTACTGAAACTCTCATCTTGTCCTCTTCCAGTTTGCGTTGTTTTTAAATTTGCGCACAAATGGTACCCTATATCACTAGGATTTCTCACCACTTTACTCACCGTTCTCCTCTGCCCCAAGCGCACCAAGTTTTCCTCCGATCGGTGGAATATAAAAAAAGTTATGAAGGTTTAAAAAACCATGAGATCAGCAGATTGGTCTTCACCATGAAGGTAACGCCCCTTCTGGCACCCGCTGTCAATCACCGGGGCGAGGAGAATAAAGCCCCGGAGGCGGGCTGAGTCGGTGAGCCGTGCTGATTGAGTCCACAAGCCGTTCAGGCAGACAGAAGTGCATTGGGAGTGAGCAGTGTGTGGGGAGTGAGCAGCATGCGGGGAGTGAGAAGCATGCGGGCAGAGAGCAGCGTGTGGGCAGAGAGCAGCAAGCGGCTGCTTCTACGGCGACAAGAACAACGAGCCGGGAGCTGTTAAGTTGAACTGGAAGCCTCTGAGTGAAGTCGGAGTGGGACCGGGAGCTACTGCGTGAGGCCGAAAGCTGAAGGTGTGGGGTGAGCAGAGTGCCGGGTGAGCAGAGTGCGAGCTGTGTCTGCTGCGACCACCCCTCCCCTTCCCGCACCCCCTTCCCTCTCCCAACGTTCCCCCACCCCCCCCTCATTCTCCCACCCCTCCTCCTTTCCCCCACACCCACTTCCCCACCCCCCCAACGGGTCCCACTTAGTCTACTCATAATAAAGCTGTACATCTTTAAAAAAAAGAGGGAAAACAGGCGATTACTTTTGGGGACCAGGCCTCCCATGTGACTGGGACCCAATGGGTCTCACTTAATATAGTCTCATTATAAAGGTGGACATCTCAGAAAAAGGGGGCAAAAATAGGTGAATACTTTTGTTTTCTTCTAACATTGATAACACAAACAATTTCCAAATCAAAGAGATGACTTTCATACCAGTTTTTAACCAGGATAAAATATTCTCAAACAAGGTCATTTCCCTTCAAAGGGCTTAATTTCTGTAAAGCCCATCTTCAAAAGGAGAAGATGTACAGGCAGAATGAAATTCCAGTTCTAATCCACTTAATAGACTGACACAGCAAACTTGGCTTCACTGTGGTAATAGACTAATCCACTAAATTGTTCTTCCTGTTCATTTGGTTCTACTTTCTCTTCATTAGATGCAATGGCAGATAATAGTCTGAAGAAGGGTTTCGGCCCGAAACATTGCCTATTTCCTTCGCTCCATAGATGCTGCTGCACCCGCTGAGTTTCTCCAGCTTTTTTGTGTACAGCAGATAATCAAAGTTGACCTTATGTCATGGAGGTGGTTTCACCAAATTTCCATCTGATTATATGTGTCCAAGCAGGGGGTCCACCATGCCAAGCAATGGAATAATGAAATGTTTTGCATAAGTTGTATGAGGCCAGGGAGTAGGCGATCACATATCGACAAAGGTAAAGGATTGTTTAAAGATAAGAAGCAATTAGTAGGGATGAGGAGCTCCATTTTCAGATTGACAATACTTGATCAGTGGGGTCCACGGGGACTGAAAATGTTTACAATATACGTTCATGACTTAGATGAAGGAAGTATGATGAGCAAATTTACAGATAACACAAAAATAGGTTGGAAGACAAGTTGCAAGGAAGACGCAAACTGTTTACAGAGCAATGTTGATAGGTTATGTGGGGGAGCAAGCAATGACAAATGGAGTTTGATGTCATTAAATTGTTAATTTGCGAAGGAAGGAAGGAAAAAGGGATATTTGTATTTAAATAGTGAAAAAGGGAATAGTGAACAGTGAATGCATTAAGATTCAGATACAGCTTTGGAAACTGCACGCGATGATGAGACCACTGTCGTCTATGTTTCACAGGGGGAATAACCTAATATATTCTGATGGTAGTTGAGTAGGATTGATGAGGTTTTACCATGCAGCATGCATTGAAATCCATTGCTGCCAAACAAGAAACTAATGAGAGAGAGCTGAATGTTGCAGCCCACTGAAACTTCATTTTCAGTTATTATACAAGATAGATTAAAACCTCTGCATTTTTGTCACCTGTTGTTTACTGGCAAATATTAAACCAACAAACTCAATTTTTTAAGGTCCAAAATAAAGCACAAACTAATTTAAAACAAGTTCCCGATGCAAAAGAAAAGTGGATATAATCCAGACAAATCTACTAGAGAAAAAGAATCAGGTGTAGGTCTCAAAAGCAGGTTAAGGGAGCAAAATAGTTGCTATAAATGGTGGGCACGGCAGGGCCTGGCTGTGAGTCAGCTTGTCAAACAGAGTGACTGCTAGGGTCAGAAAACCATTATGAAAATCTGAAATACTATACTTGTTCCACAGCAAGCCTGGTCACAAATATTATTTTTCCCCACTCCACCTCACCCTCATCTCTACTTTTTTAACATTAACGTACTTTTTTCTCTTCAATACCCTACTTGAGAAGTAATTCTCCTTGCATCGGGTACCGCGTTCTCTGGGGCCTTCGAGCCACAATGTTGTCAACATCAAGGCCAATGATTGATATTTTGCTTGAGAAATGGACAATGTACCTGCCTGGATGCTCTGCTTCTGTTCCGACAGGGTGCTCACTTTATTACTTTATACCAAGGAGTAAAAATCAAGGTCTAAATCTCTACATCCATTGTGAATTTCTCCAGGAGGAATCCATTCCTACGTTTCAGGTAAATACTCTAAAGTTAATGCATCTCTGAGTACCTACACTGCAATGTTATTCTAGTTACAAGGACATCCCACTTCCCTCCCTCTGTTTGCTAATTTCAACTCGTTTCACTCCTGCATTGCTGACGTGAATCACAGATTGCCTGCAGTTGAAAACTGAGTTCAGCAAATAGTTTAAATGCAAATGTGCAGACTACATAATACTAACACAGCATGCATTTAGAGGTGCTGCTGACATGGCAAAAAGCAATATGGAAGGAATGATTTCATGAAATCACTCACTCAGCAAGAAACACAATTTAAAAAAAAAAAGATTAACCTGAACTTTTAGATATCACATATTAAAAGTTCAATTTAATTACCATACCAATGCTGGAAAGATAACAAGGTGCTCTTCTTTTAGTAAGCTTTTTGAGTAAGCTAAGACCATTATGCAACTTTATTTTACATGCCATTTTAAAACAAGTTCCAATGCATCATTTTATCACTATGCACAGAAAAGTTATTTAAGAAGCTTATGGGCCATTTCACCAGAAATCAATTAAAAAGAAAATAGCTGTATTCAAGTTTACTATCATAATGATAATGTCAAACATTTTCCAAGAAATTGTTTTAAAGGTGGGACATCATAATAATGAATTCCATGGTAACTACTATTTAGGTAATTTCCCCATAACATTTAATTGGATTTGTCATTTAAAAAAACTATACAGCCCTAGGTTTGGCTTCTCTTGTAAATAGCATAAACTCAAGCTCAAAATAAAACATCTTGTTTAGTGTAGGTGTGAATCTTGTTCAGTGAAAGTTGAATGGCCTGCTATGAATGCGATGGATGTGAGGGTTGGATTAAATAAAATAGGAGTTGTTGATGCAGAGATCAAGGAATCAGGCCCCCCCCCCCCCCCCCCCACCCATATTACAGATTTATAGCTCTGGCAATGCACTACCTGCCTATGATTCTTCTGGTCGCTCATCTTCTTGTTCATTTTCTTCTCCACTTCTCGCCTTTGGAATCATTAGCACAACTCACTTTGAACAGTTGCATTGTGCAGCACCATGCAGTAAACAATCGACACTCAATCCTCTTCTAGAATGCATTAAACTACCAACCAGCTCACATCAAATAGCTGAAACATTGCTTGAAGACACTAATGGTTTTCTTAATGACCATAGATGATACATAACACATATTAATTTGGAGCTCAGCATCCAAATCTTGATACCCGAGAGGATGATTTGCCAGTTTTTCGAATATACATGATTTGAATCTTCAGGTTAATCTTCTTATGAACTCATAATTATATTTGAAATAGAAAAAGTATGCATATAAGTATGATAATTATGAGAATAAAATTTAATGGATGGAATAATAATCTGCAAGAAAATAATGGATAGATGTATTGATAGATGGGAGTTTTAACCTTGCTGTAGAACTAATAGTACTTAATCAATACTATACAACAACTCTGAATTTGCCAAAAGGCTTGGTTCTGACCTGCACTGTAATGAATTGTTTAATGTAAAAATAATGCAAATATGATATTCTCTAAAATTAAATCTTCTTGTTGTCCCTTGTGGAGCCAGGCTAAGTGTCTTTCCATAAACAGACATATTACTATTTGATCATGTAACAAGAAGTATAGGTCTGTCAACAATTTTGCAGCAACTGGTGGTCTGCCACCTCCTTTAATCTGGACAAAATTACAAGAGCGCACTTGAAATCCACCCCCCCCCCCCCCCCCCCCCCGCTCCCGAAATTGTGTTACCTAGTGAGGCGTGGCGAAAACAACCTCGTCGGGACTTCTAGTCAAGTCAAGTCAAGTTTATTCGTCACATACACATACAAGATGTGCAGTGAAATGAAAAGTGGCAATGCTCGCGAATTGTGCAAACAAACAAACAAACTACAAACCGAATGGAACAGAGTCACATATTCACATATTACATATTTGTGGGAGGGAAGAAAAAGGAAAAGAACAGCATTTAAAATGGTACAGTAAAGTTAGTCCCTGGAGAGATAGGAGTTTACAGTCCTAATGGCCTCTGGGAAGAAACTCCTTCTCATCCTCTCCGTTCTCACAGCATGGCAACGGAGGCGTTTGCCTGACCGTATGACCAATCGGTGGCTTGAATTTGGCTCCTGCGGCTGGGGCTCTGAAATTCTGGCTCAGTTGAAGCCAGCATATCCATTCATATAGCCTTCCGCTGCCGATCGGTGGGTCGAATTTGCCCCCCTGCAGCCGGGGCCCTGGAACTCCAGCCGGTCGGAGCCGGCAGATCCGTTTGCCACAGCTGACTTCCGAGGCCGACTTCGTGGCCGGTATCTCGGCCTCTAGTGGCCTAGGTGGACTGCTCCGGTACCGTTTGATTCTTCTCAGAGGCCATGACCTCTGAGTCCAGCAAAACGGATAATCCAGAAAGGGTGCTGGAATATCGGTGCCATTAAATTATTCTCATTTAAGAGGATTCTTGTGCAGCTTTGAAATTGTTACTCCCAGTGCAGCTCTTATGATTATTTCATTGCTATATAGAATAGGATGTCATGCTGGTGTAACTCAGCGGGTTTAGCAGCATCTCTGGAGTAAATGGATAGGTGACGGTTCGGGTTGGGACCCTTCCTCAGACCATTCTATTTATTTTCTTTACAATCATTAAACGCTCTACCTTCATTTTACATTCAGCCAAAAGCTCAATCCAGTTAAAATAAGTCATGAAACAGACTGAATAGAGAAAATAAAATCTTTAAGGTTGCTTTCAGTGGGTGAACTTTGCTGTAGAATTCTTAAATATTTAACGAAGGCTATATCACAGCATTGAATTTGCCTATTAGTCATCTATCAATATAGACCAAGCAAAGACTCAGTCAGTTCAGGTATGAGCAATGGACCCCCCACCACCACCCCCACCATATCATCAAGATTCATTTCAGCTCACATGGCAAACCTCCTAATTAAATAGTAATAACCTTTGTTTTCAATTTGTGAGATATGGAATTCTAAGTCCATAGAAATAAGAGATAACCAAGATGATTAATGTTTACTTATTGTAATTAGATACACAAATTTACATTGTGTCAGACAATATATTAAAACATTCCCTTTGAAACAAAAAATCTTTGTTTTAGGTCTAAATTTACATATTGTAGAAGTGTCAGAAAGAAATGTTATCAGACCAAATGTATGAAAGAAGAAAGATACTTGATCAAAGATGGAATCCAGGACAAAATCCAAATGTAATATTTTATTTATCATGTCTGTACAACAGCAGAGCCATACCTCATTCATGGAATACATTGGGTGAATGCACAGTATATATTTATTTCCCAGGTTGGGAAATCAAGAACTAGAAGGCATAGATCAATGGAGATAGTGGAAAGATTTAATAGGAACATGAGGGGCAACAATTTCCACACAGGGAGTGGTGAGTACATGAAATGAATGCCAGAGGAAATGTTTGGCCCATCACTTATTTATTTGCCTCTGTACTCCACAATTTGAGATTTGTAATAGAAAAAAATCACAGACGTAAGATTCGGTGGAGTAAGGGCAAGGTGGAGTAAGGGCAAGTGCCCAGTAGGCAGTTAGAGTGAAGAATTAACTGCAGTTTTCAATGGCAGGAATCAAGCGCAAAGGATTTATTTGCGGTATTGCAGAAAGTTCAATGTGATGACCTCACATATGTGGTCAAGGTTCAGTCCAAATCCCCCATACAGCAATGTCACATGTGTCAGGGTAATGCCCCTGTCCCACTTAGGAAACCTGAACGGAAACCTCTGGAGACTTTGAGCCCCGCCCAAGGTTTCCGTGCGGTTCCCGGAGGTTGCAGGTGGTTGCCGGAGGTTGCAGGTAGTGGAAACAGGTAGGGAGACTGACAAAAACCTCCGGGAACCGCACGGAAACCTTGGGTGGGGCGCAAAGTCTCCAGAGGTTTCCGTTCAGGTTTCCTAAGTGGGACAGGGGCATAAGGCACACAAGCAACATTTCCAAGCCACATATTATTCAATCAAGAATCAGCCAGGTTCACTGATACACATTTTGTGTATGATAACGGCCTGGCAAATAGATGCAATGAACTGACCGGGAAGAGACAGAGCCCCAGCTATTCATCTTCCAGCAAAGTCACCATCTTTGCCATGCCTGTGGCCGATGTTAGCAGAAATCGGAGAAGACTCTGATCTAATCTTGTTTGTCATAACCCACTACTTCAGCATACAATCTTTTCCCATTTTATCATCCGCAGATTATGTAAGATTATACATCTTCACCTCCACCCTACTTTATCCTCCACACAACCATGCTATTCTGCTTTACTTAATTTTGTCCAACCAAGAACTACAACCTAGTAACTAATGACTGATAAGCAAGGGATTGAAACGGGATTGGAGGGTACTAACTATAAGGAGACATTGGACAAACTTGTGCTGTTATCACCAGAGCGTGGGAGGCAGAGGAGTAGCCAGATCAGTTTATTATTATTGCTTTATTATTATTGTCATGTATAATGAACAGAAGGAAAGCACAACATCGGCAATAAACTCAACTAAAGCAAGGAAAATTAAAAATAAAGGCATAAAGTTCATGGAATCTCACTCCAAAAGTAATAGTTGAGATGTTCACCGACACTCAGCCTTATCTCGGAAGTCTGGGTCTGCTACAAATTTAGAATCTTGCTTTAAATATTCCTTGGAGCTGTACTCATCACTGTAATACATAGTCTAAGTGTGAAGCATATGGATTAAGCTTGTAGCATTCAGTATCAATTGATACCATGTAATATTGAGCCCTGCTTATGTTCTGAATTGATATTTATGTCTTTCATGTGTCGCACTTGTACTCCCCTTCAACGATGTTTGAAGCAAACTATGAACCAGCTGATAAAATAAGCCCAGAAAAGAACCATTAAAGCTGCTTCATTTCACAGCAAATTAACACACAATGTGTGTGTTATCATTGGATTTACTTAACTCAACCACAAGAAGTAGTCTTCTTACTGTATAATGTAAAATAATCTTAGTGGGTCACCTTGCTGCACATAAACACAAAATATAACTTTATTCCCACGTACAGTACCACACTTTTGTCTGAAATTTTTTTTGAATTTGAGTTAATCATTTTTGGCTATATATATCTCTTGCAAAATGTTACCTGTTCACAGCCGAAATAATGAGCCTATGTTAGTCATGCGTTGCCAAATAACTGTCTCCACACAATGCAATATGTAGTGGTGATTGATTATGGATATCAAAAAACAAATTGTTTATTATTTACATCACAGGGGACGCAGGTTCAAGCTACGTATTAGCCAGTAAAATGCCTAGAAGAGATTTCTAGGCATGCCTGGCATTCTGATGGAAATCACTGGATTTCCAGGACCTTGATGTATGAGCAGATCCGACAAATTGGTGGTGTGGAACAAAATTTGCTATATTCACGATCAACGAAGCTGTCAAATTTCTTTACTTCAATTTTTACCATCCAAATTCAATTGTGCAGCGCAAATGTTAATCTTAGCCAGATTGGAAAGGCTGGGACTTTAAAATGGGGTAAAAGCTTCAGGGCTACTGGGAGATTTAGTCAATTTGGAATTGCTCTCTGCATAACTGGGACAAGCTGCGGAGTGGCGCCAGTTTGTCTAGAGCCTAGATCCAAGCAGCAGGAATAGAATAAGAACATCTGTAAACCTTGTCAATTAGGTGCAAAATGCATAGAATGGATTCGATGACTGAAACCAGCCATATAATGTTGCAGTTCTACTTTGCCGAGTATTGATTAGATGAAGTATTGAGACTTGATGTTCAAGAAGGAACTGCAGATGCTGGAAGATCGAAGGTACACAAAATTGCTGGAGAAACTCAGCGGGTGCAGCAGCATCTATGGAGCGAAGGAAATAGGCGACGTTTCGGGCCGAAACCGTTCTTCAGACTTGAGACTTGTCTGGTTTTCTTGCAGATCAGGGTAAATGTTGCTATGTTTGCTTCCTTGAGAAGCTCTGTTTGAATACAATGTATGGGGTTAATCAATATCTGTAATTGGATTGTAAAGAGACCACCCCATGTGGTTCGGCCCCTCAAGGTCCCGGGAACTATAAAAGTCCGCTGCCACGAGGTCCCACATCGATCTTCTAGGAGAATGCTTGGGACTACATGACCTTCTGGTGTGTCTCTGTTTGAGCGAGGCCTAGATGGCTTGAACAGGCAGATACGAGGATCAAACCCGCGGTGGTTAGGTACAGTGGTGGGAACTGTAATTGTGATTTGTTAAAATAAAGATTAGTTGATCGAGTGCTTGATTCAGTGGTTTTTGACTGAAACTAGACTAGGGGGAAGCTTAGAACGAGCAATCTACACAATATTGACATGCTCTACACAATGAAATGTACATGGAAACATTCCCAGGCACACTAATATAATTTGGAAAAATATATGTAAAACATGAGCTCTTGACCATGACCAATTCTATCATGCTATCAAATCCAGTTGACAAATCAATTTCAGAAGGAAAGCACGGTATATTACTCTGTGAGTAGATGCCAAATCTTGCCAACATATACCTGCAGAGTCAATGAACCACGACACCAAAATTGGGTTAACATTTCATTTTAAAATAAGAGGTGGAATCGTCAATGCTTCTCGATGCTGCATCCCCTTCCATCACCTTCTTAATGTCTATGCATTGTGATCCAAAGACTCCCACATATTATACGGAATTCTCTCCTCCACCATAAATGCACAGGCAATACCTCAAGGCCTACAATCGTGGTGTTGCTGCAAACTAAGCAATTACATATAATCACAGTCTAAGGAAGGGTCCCGACCCAAAACGCTGCCTGTCAATTCCTTCCATAGATGCTGCCTGACCCGCTGAGTTTCTCCCGCACTCTGTGTTTTCCCTACAAATCCAGCATTTACAGTTCCTCATGTCTCTATCAGAGTTGATGTCATTATGCCTCACTACCAGTAGTCCTAGATTGCAGGAACAATTCCAATTGCTAATAAATCAATGTCACTGACTGTACAGTAATTCCTGAAATTACTTGTTACTTGTTACTATTAAAGCACTTACTCAATGTAATCCTTTTTTCAATAAATCAGCAAGAGATAAATGTTGCTTCCTTAAATATCTTGTACTTTTGATATTCCATATATTATTCACACCTAATGAATCCTCCAACCCCTGCCTTTTTATTAGGTGACCATTGCTTATTTGCCATTGTGAGTCAGATTAGACTAATTAAAATTAAGTTGCTTCAGGATAGAAGACACAGCAAGGGGTCTATCTCAGGCATTTCAGTCATCTTTTTCGTGCCTTCCTGCACGTTGGCCAAACGTGTTTCTACTGCGTCATTGTGTAAAATATAATTAGACAATTATAAGCTGTTTAAATAATATAGTTAGAAAGATGAAGAAAGTGCCTGGGCAATGTAGCCTTCAAACACAGTCATAGAGTGATACAGTGTGGAAACAGGCCCATTGGCCCAACTTGCTCACACCGGCAAACATGTCTCACCGGCCAAAATGTCCATGTTAGAAACTGTTTTTTAAACGTTGGGATAGTCCCAGCCTCAACTACCTCCTCTGGCAGCTTGTTCCATACACCCACCACACTTTGTGTGAAAAGGTTATCCCTCGGATTCCTATTAAATCTTTTCCCCTTCACCTTGAACCTACGTCCCCTGGTTCACGATTCCCCTACTCTTGCCATTTACCTGATCTATTCCTTTATCATATTGCTGGAAAATAAAACATTGTAAAGCCAGGACTTGAGAAAGCCTCTTTTCGAGCTGAATTAGACTATCATTTCCATCTGAAATCCAAGGGAATTAGAAAAATGAATGTGTCATAGAAATCCAGATGTCAATCCTGATATGGATTACAATGAAGTGATTGGAGAACATTTCAGAAACCCACACCATCCACATCAATTTGAATCAATGTTCGTCTCAAATCGAGCCAGGCACTTTGGGAATACCCGAACGTATGACTAATATTTTCAAAAAGTAAGACTCTGACTAGCAATACTTTAGCCTTTATATTATATTTTGTTTTAGTTCTGCAATGAAAAGATATGATTAAAATAACATTTATCAAAAAACATTCCACAAATATCAAAGTATATCAAATATCTAACTCAGTAAGGTACAACATTATTATCTGAAAATATAATTTAATAATCAGTGACTATAATAATGAAGGTGAGTTAGCAATTTAAGTTATGAACATATGTCAATTCCGTCAGTAGATGTTTGTTTCATTGCAATAGACTTGAAATCCAAATCTAAATTTCTAAATCTGCTTCATGCTAGTCATGTTGAACCATTTCATTTGTATTTCAAAGCCATGTACTTTTTGGAGGTCAAAATACATCCGGGCCACATCTTAACCCAATGCAAATTACAACACCTCTTTCATCACAAAGAGGAACCATTGCACATATTAAAATATACGTGTGGCACTGTAAATCCAAGTGAAACAATTTGGATTAGAAGATGACAAAATCTCAAAACAAGATAAAGGTAGCACAGTAGCGCAGCTGTTCATTCCTGACCTTGGTTACTGAGTGTAGTTTACACATTCCCCCTCTGACCATGTGGGTTTCCTCCGGGTACTCTGGTTTCCTCTCACATCCCAAAGATTAGTTAGCCTTTGTAAATTGTCCCTTGTGTGTAGGAAGTAGATACAAAGGTGGGATAACATAGAACTACTGACAAAGGGTCGGAGCGGTGCGTTCAAAATTAGAACAATATAGTTATTATTCTTCAAATTATAGTTGAGGAGAAAACTAAAAAGCTTTCAACAATACTTCATACAATATAATTGAGGATTTGTTTTCCCATGTTAGGAGACAATAACATATGCAACAGAGGATTAGATTTCTCATATTTCCAATATTGATGCCAAATCACAAATCTATTGGGTTTCAATGAGTTAATGTTACAGATATTGTAGATTGTGAGTGACTGGCAGATTTTCAATAACATGAAAATTCCCACAACAAGATCTAAATCCCACTAAGATCCCACAACTATCTAAATGGCGACAAGATGGGAAAAGGGGAAGTACAACGGGATCTGGGGGGTCCTTGTACATCAGTCTATGAAAGTAAGCATGCAGTGCAGTGAAGAAAGCGAATGGCATGTTGGCCTTTATAACAAGAGGAATCGAATATAGGAGCAAAGAGGTCCTTCTGCAGTTGTACAGAGCCCTAGTGAGACCACCCCTGGAGTATTGTGTGCAGTTTTGGTCCCCTAATTTGAGGAAGGACATTCTTGCTATTGAGGGAGTGCAGCGTAGGTTTACAAGGTTAATTCCCGGGATGGCAGGACTGTCATATGCTGAGAGAATGGAGCAGCTGGGATTGTACACTCTGGAGTTTAGAAGGATGAGAGGATATCTCATTGAAGCATATAAGATTGTTAAGGGCTTGGACACACTAGAGGCAGGAAATATGTTCCCGATGTTGGGGGAGTCCAAAACCAGAGGCCACAGTTTAAGAATAAGGGGTAAGCCATTTAGAACAGAGATGAGGAAACACTTTTTCTCACAGAGAGTGGTGAATTCTCTGCCTCAGAGGGGGGTGGAGGCAGGTTCTCTGGATGCTTTCAAGAGAGAGCTAGATAGGGCTCTTAAAAATAGCGTAGTCAGGGGATATGGTGAGAAGGCAGGAACGGGGTACAGATTTGGGATGATCAGCCATGATCACATTGAATGGCGGTGCTGGCTCGAAGGGCCAAATGGCCTACTCCTGCACCTATGGTCTATTGTCTAAGGGCATATCAAAATCAAAGTCAAAGTCAAAAGTCAAAGTCAAAGTCGAAGTCAAAGTCAATTTTATTCATCATATCCACCCAAAGTTGCAATGAAATGAATTTGCCAGCAGCGGTACACTTAAAAAGAACACACAATACACGGTAAAATTTAACACAAACATCCACCTCAGCATTCTTCACTGTGGTGGAAGGCAACAAAGTTCAGCCAGTCCTCCTCCTTTGTTCAACCATGGTCGATGCCGTAAACCCTCTGTAGTCGCCGCTACGGACGGCCCGATGTACAGGCCCTCTCGTCGGGATGATCCAAACTCCGACATCTATATGATCGAACACACTCCACCACTTGGAAGTCCCGATTCGGTACTTTCCTACCGGAGACCACGCTTCAGGATGTTATAGCCGCAGGCCGGTGGTCGGAGCTCTTCTCCGGCAATCCCCGGCAAGGGATCCCAGGCGCCAGATGGTAAGTCCATGCCACGCCCACGGCTAGAAGTTCCGCAGACAACAGCCCGATGATGCCAAAGTCACCAGGCCAGCGATCGGAGCACTCCTCTCTGGTGACCCCTGCAAAGGGTTCGCCCGCTCCGCGATGGAAAGTCCACGCTGCGCCTGCTGCCGATGCTCCGGGCCCGACTCCGGGAAAGGCGCTCCAATCCATGGTGTTAGGCAGCGAGGGAGGCGATATGGAAAAAGTCGCCTCTACGTGGAGGAGGCAACCAAAAATGGTTCCCCCCTTTCCCCTCCCCACCACCCCCCATACAAGACACACCGAGAGACACCCAAACCAACACTAGACACATTTTTTTTTTAAAGTTGACATAACGAACACGCTGCTGGCAGGGCAGCTGTCTCGCAGCTCCCCCACTGACCCATATCCTGTTAATTAAAGTTGTTCGAGCTTGAATAGCATTTTTTACTTATGAGAGCCTGTTTTATAGAATCATAGTCATAGTGTCTTACAGTATCGAAACAGGCCTTTCATCCCAGCTAGCACACACCGGCCAACATGGTACATCTACACTAGTCCCACATTTGGCCCATATCCCTCCTAACCTGTCCTATCCATGTACCTGTCTAAATGTTTCTTATATGCTGCAATATATCTGCTTCAACTATATCCTCCAGCAGGTTGTTCCATATACCCACCACTCTTTGTGTAAAAATGGTACCCCTCAGGTTCCTATTAAATTCCCCCCCCACCTTAACCCTATGTCCTCTGGCTCTTGATTCCCTTACTCTGGGCAAAAGACTGTGCGTCTATCTAATCTATTCCTCTCATGATGTTATATACCTCCATAAGATTGCCCCTCATCTTCCTGCACTCCAAGAAATAGAGTCCCAGCCTGCTCAACCTCACCCTATAGCTCAGGCCCTTGTGTCCTGGCTACATCCTGGTAAATCTTCTCTGCACCCTTTTCAGCTTGACAACATGCTTCCTATAACACGGCACTCAATAATGAACACAATTCTGAAAAAGGGTCACGACCCGAAACATCGCCCATTCTTTCTCTCCAGAGATGCTGCCTGTCCCACTGAGTGACTCCAGCTTGTTGTGCATACATTTGGTTTAAACCAGCATCTTCAGTTCCTTCTTACGCAATACTACAAATGCTGCCTCACCCAATGTCTTATACAACTGCAACATGACCTCCCAACTTCTATACTCAATACTCTGACGGATGAATGCCAATGTGTCAAAAGCCTTTTTGACCACTCTATGTGCATGTGATGCCACTTTCATCAAACTATGAACCTTTACTCCTAATTCCCTCTGCTCTACAACACCCCCTGGAGCCCTACCATTCACTGTGCAGGTCCAGCCCATGTTAGTGCTCCCAAAATGCAACACCTCACGTTTCTCTAAATTAAATTCCATCAACCATTCCTCAGCCCACCTGCACAACTGATCAAGATCCTGCTTCAATTTATGACAACCACCTTCACTCTCTAAAATACCATCCACTTTGGTGTCATCTGCAATCCTGCTAATCATAACATGTACTTTCTCATCCACATCACTGATACAGATGACAAACAGCACCAAACCCTGAGGGGCAACACTAGTTACAAACCTCCACCATCACCCTCTTCTTCAATCCATGAAGCCAATTTTCTCTCCATTCAGCAATCTCTCCTCGAATCCCATGGGGATTAAAGTGCCTGTCCCACTTACGTGTCCTTGGCACGCAAATTACGCAACCTCGACGTTGCATTGAGGCACACGGGCATCGTGTGGCCGCGCGGGGCCAGTTCCACTGAGAAGCGTGGAGGGGTATGTAGTTGTGCGCGACATCGCACAGGGTTCCAAAATGTTTGTAGCGAACTAATTCTTCGCCCGCCAATGGCCTGTCGAGTAACTGACGGCCAAAGTGGAACAGGCCCAAGACCCTGGCGTGACTCAACGTCTCACCTCCAACAGCAGAAGAAGCAGGCAATCGATCGCCGAGCTCGGCCTGGGGCTCACTGTCGTTGCAGTCCGAATACGCCCCCACTTCTACTCCCAGAACGGGGCCAAGCAAATTGAAGATAGACACAAAATGCTGGAGTAACTCAGTGGGACCGGCAGCATCTCTGGAGAGAAGCAATGGGTGACGTTTCGGGTCAAGACCCTTCTTTCAGACTGAAGAAGAGTCTCTACACGAAACGTCACCCATTCCTTCTGCCCAGAGATGCTGCCGGTCCCACTGAGTTACTCCAGCATTTTGTGTCCATCTGCAAACTATGTCACGCGCTCCAGACAGCTGTGCAGGTGCATGAAATCACACACGACCTTCGCGGGACCGTCGCGCCTCAAAGCGACCACGAGGTCGCGTAATTAGTGTCCCAAGGACACATAAGTGGGACAGGGGCTTAACCTTGCAGAGCAGCCTACCATGCAGTACCTTGTCAAATGCCTTACTAAAATCCATGTACAGAACGTCCACAGCTCTGCTTTCATCGATCTTTTTGGTCACATCCTCAAAAACTCAATCAGATTTGATTATGATACTTTTAAATCATCCAAAATTGTAATAATAAGATAACAATCTTCTTATTTTAGTTTAGAGACATAGCGCGGAAACAGGCCCTTCGGCCCACTGAGTCCACACCGGACAGCAATCACCGTACACTAACACAATCCTCTACACTAATTTTTTTACAACTTTTTACAGAAGATTGCTTTTTAACAATCGAGCCGGCAAAGATCTAAATTAAAATAAATCAGAAAAAGTCAGAAATGTTCGACTTGAAAAATTATGATGTTCTCAGTAAATGCTTTCGACCTCGCATTCTATTTGTAGATTTGGCTTTGTGAGTGAAGTAGAAAAATCAGCAGAGGCAGCCGAACAGATGATGTCTTACTGCGTCATGAACAAATCTGTAAGCTGTTTGAATGTTATTAGTGATAAGGCTGCCAGTTCTTACTTAAAAATTGCACTATTAGGCTAAAATAAGCTCTGAAAAGGTTCACAGAACAGCAGAATGTAGGGATGTAAAATAAGCATTATCAAATTGCAGCATAGGCTCACTAGAATAGTTCCTGGGATAAGTGAGTTGCCCTCTGGAGCAGGAAATGCACTGTCACTGAATATATTCAAGGATTAGACATACACTTTTGGATATCATGAGATTCAGAGCATTTGGGGATTGGTCCACAATGTGTACATGAGTTACGGTATCTTAATGAATAGGTGAATGACCCTGCCTTATTGCTTATATTCAGACAGGTTGTCTGAATCAGCACACTGGAGACAATGAAAGCTGATTTTACATTCTAATGAACATTCGCATTCATTATAATTGCGACGTTGTTCATTAAAAATCAATAGGGGTCATTTCCTATTCTTGGTTAGGTGACAGGCTGCCTGACAAAAAGATGACACTAGTTTAATCTGACAGAAATATTCGGGAAACTGTAGATTCAGGGATGTTAATAGGTAGCAAGAGTGGAAATGTAAACTTCTTATTTGAAGTTTTACTGGCATGGAATATATCATGTTGTATTTAAGTGCAAAAGAAAATACATGGACTGAATTATGTGAATTTCACCATATTTGCTCAGACTGTATTTTTAAGATGCAGCTTTACAATTCGGAAATCAAAATTAATTTTGCCCATCAATTTTTCCAATCCATTTTTTGAAGACCGTGGTAAAACACATTCAATACAAATATCTGGTTTGGGTCACAAAGAAGTTACTATTTCACCCATGATATATGCAATTGTACTGGACGGTAAGGGGAATTTACATCATAAACCAAGTTGTCAGGATCACTAATGTGAGTGAGTAAAATAACTCTTTGTCAAACCTGAATTGTTAAGAGTGAAACGCAATTTAAAAAAAAAGGCTACATATAGTTGGCAGATTGACAGAACCTATGAGTGAGAAACAAAGTTAATGCATCACATCATGACCCTTCAATAGACTTGAGCTAATGTTTAAAACTAATGTTCATTGACTGAATCACTATTTTGTAAGGATGACTTAATAGTTTAGGGAAAGATAGTTAAATGATACAGATTACAAGAGAGATCTTTATGAAATTCTGTGTAAATATTGTCACATCTCGTTGTGGAATCATATTAATTCACTAATCATTCCATGCTGATTTCCATATGAAAAATGTTCTTATGGCAAGATTAGAAATTGGGAAACATACTACAAAAGGAAATCACTGCTCTTTATATTGGAAGGTCATAAATGGATCACAATAGGAGAATTGTTTTGATAATTCAGTAGCAATGTTTTCAGTTCTTGTTACAGGAATTTGTGTAGTATCATTGGACTTACAGTGGAAGCAAGGCTAGCAGTCACAGCACATAGAAAAAATATTTAAATATTTTCATTGATTAATTTTCTTTTGCTTTCTGGTTCCAAAATAGCAATTTTTTGGCGTTCCTGATTTGAAGTTTTATTGAAAAATAATCTTTCAACTGGCTAGTTGAGTCAAATCACTGATTTTCAAGTAATGCTTATATTTGTTTTCTATCTGAAAGGAATAAACAATAATTTCAGAAAATCAGAATGGATAACTGGTGATGATGGATGGACATTAGTGTCAATTATATACAGATTTAGAGTGGTATTCACACTACATTTTTAATCCTTTAGGGAATATACAATATCCTTTTAGTTAATTCAGTTATGCAAAGTTTTTCTAAAGCAGCGTTTCATAAGCAGGCCAGAAAATGCTTTTGTCTGAAGCCAATTTTTCATTTCTATTGCTGAGTGCTGCATTCTTCTAGTTCAAAACTGTATTCTCTCCCGCAATTAATTAAGTACCAAGAAAATCCACAGAAAAAAAATTTGAAGTGAAGGTCAAGATGCAAATTGACATTAAATCTTATTGTTGACAGTTTACAAAATGTACCTTTCAAGCATATTCATTAATTCCAGATCGCATTTATGAAATAAAATTTGAATACAATCCAAAGAAGGAACAATGATTTAGAACGTGGAATATAGAACAGTACAGCACAGGAACAGCTCCTTCACCCCAGAATATCCATGATGTCAAGTAATGTCCTCTGCCTGCATATGATCCCTACATATCCATGTGCCTATCCAAAAGTCCCTTAAATGCCACTTTTGTATCTGCATCCTCCACCACCCCTGCCTATGCATTCATGCACCTACCAGTCTGTGTGTAGAAGATGTGCCCCTCATGCATTTAAACGTTACCCCTTTCACTGCAAAGCTGTGCCTTCTCATCTGTGATATTTCAACCCAAGGATAAAAAAGTTCTGCCGACCCTAACTATGCCTCTCATAATTTTATATACTTCTATCAGATCTTCCCGCAACCTTCCCAATGTTCCAGAGAAGACAATCTTCTAAGTTTATCCAACCTCAGTTTATAGCTAATACCCCTTAATCCATTCAGCATTCTTGTGCACCCTCTTCTGCACCATCTCCAAAGCATTCTCCTGCAATGGAACAGCACACAATACTTCAAATGCAGCCTAATCGAAAACCTAAAAAGCTGGAAACATGACAACATGATTTTTATATTCAATGCCACGACCAACGAAGGCAAGCATTCTGTACGCCTTTTTTACCTCTCTATCTACTTGTGTTACCATGTTCAGGGAGCTGTGGTTTTGGGCCCTTTTGATTTATCTTGCAAAAGTATCGAGTCATAGAATCATGCAACATGGAACAAGTGCCCGATGATGCACTGTTTCCATGCTGACCATTATGTGCCTATCTTTAATAATCCAATGTCCCAATCCTCAACCTGCAGCCTTCTACATCATGACATTTCAACACCTTAGTAAATGCTTCTTATGTTTTATAAGATGACCTGCCTCCACCAATCACTCAGGCTGAAGGTTCCATGTTTCAACCACTCTATGGGTCAAAAACATTTTCCTCAAACCTCCAAACACTCACTTTGAATCTATGCTGTCTTGTCATTGACACCTCTACCATAGAGGGGGGAAAAAATGTCCTCAACAAAACCTTTGATCATCGCCCTGTGATGGGAGTGATCTTCTGACTATGGAGTTATGATGGTGTCAAATAACCATGTTACATTAAAACTTCACCAGAACTGACATAGTGGGTTTGCAAGTATAAAGGTAGATATTGCATGTTTGCTCACATTGTTGCTTAACAAGCAAAAACAAGTAATCCATATGATATACGTATTTAATCCCATATAGGAATATGGTCAAAAACTGATGACTGCTTATTTCCAATATAGTTCTGACTTCTGAAGTTCTGAAATACTTCAAAGCACAAGAAATACATTAATTTGTTAAACTGTTATTTGTGAAATTTCTGCCTCAACCTCACATATTGTCACAGATGTGTGTTTTAAACTTTATTTAGCACTCTGCATATTGTTTTAAATGTCAACAAAAGTTGTGCTTTTTGATTCTCAGTCGTTTATAAGTTCTGAAGTTATAGGAGCAGAATTAGGCCATCCGGTCTATCAAGTCTACTCTGCCATTCAAACATGGCTGATCTATCTTTCCCTCTCAACCCCATTCTCCTACCTTCTCCCCATAACCCGTCATACCCTTACCAATCAATTATCTGTCAATCCCTGCCTTAAAAATACCCAAAGAATAGGCCTCTATATTGTCACTGTTTACCTTCTGCCATCCAGCCAAAATGTAATCCATGCCAGTATCTTCCCTCTAATACCATGAGCTCTCATCTTCTTTAGCAGCCTAACGTGCAGCACCTTATGACAGGCCATCTGAAAATCCAGGTAAACAATATCCACTGACTCTCCTTGTGTCTATCCTGCTATTAACTTCCTGAAAGAATTCCAACAGATAGCAATTCATTTTTCATTGTGGAGACACAAGAAAGTGCAGATGCTGGAATCTTGAGCAAAACACTGTGTTGTAGGAACTCACGGGTCAGGCAGCAGATGTGGAGGGAATGGACAGACGATGTTTCGGGTTGAGTCCCTCCTTCAGACTCTGTCTGAAGAAAGGTTCAGTGCAAAAACGTCATCTGTCCATTCTCTCCACACATGCTGCCTGACCTGCTGAGTTCCTCCTGCACTTGTCTTTTGGTCAATTCTTTGTTGTGATTGCTGTCCACCCATCTTGATGACATTGCAGCTGCTGCTGCTGCAGTGTAGATTCATTAGATATGCCTGTGAACTGAGGATTAACATCCACAGGTGTCAGAAAAAGGGAACTTTTCACCAAAGACATAGCTAAATAATTTTTTTATTGGAGTTCCTCAAGATCAATCATATATTTATGCAGTGACCAAAAATTCAACATTTCACTTGTCTAGAGATTCAAAGGTAAATATTTTTGGCTGTGTTTTTTTTGTGTGGGGCCACCATTGCAATGTTCTATTGAGCATGGTAACCAAGATCATGCAAAATAGACAAAGCATTGCATGCTGACTATGTTCAAAGCCGTCTTCTGTCATTGGTTTGGGATGGTGGGCTGGGCAGGTGAGACGGAACCAAGACATCAGGAATAATGTCAGGGCATCAGGAAGCAAGAGTGCATGATCGGCCATCAACACAGAGGGTGGTTGATGCAGCAGTGTTTAAGTTTTTGTAACTGACCGTCTCTGGGCCTGACTCCATGGGCAAAGGACCTGGGTGAAAATTGCAAATATACAATCCATATAATGTACTGGATTTAATGAATAGAAGCATTTCTTATTACAAATTCAATTCAATCTTGTAGAATGCATTAAATTGTGCTACATGATTGAATTTCTGACCCTTAGCTCGATACCTGGTTGGATATGACCTTTCCACCTATAAATAGTTTAATCAGCCTAAGATGCAGAAATATAGGGGATGTGGAAAGGAGATAAAACCAATGTGTGACTTCTTTGTTTCTACAGCTATTGATTGCATTCAAGAAAGCAGATGTGTGCAGCATCAGTTGGGTGGAGAAAGCAATTAGCCTCGGTGGCAACAGCCTCAGCTTCCATCAAACAATGGCTTGGCTCAAATAGAGGTATTTCGTCCTCAGAGCTGAACATGAAAAGAGAAAGAACACTGTCAGCAGGCAGGTAACTGGCAAGGATGGATTTCTGGTTCCCAGATCAGACCACTGAATTGATTCAGGGTCTGTGTGTGCTTGACACCATCCTCAAATTAAAGAGACGGTCATGGGAACATTCAGTACAGTATGCCATTGATACTCACAGAATTGCAAATCTTTCACTGTTACAGGCATAGTCGAGCAACATTTTAAGGGTTGACCTTGCCATTACGTGAGGCAATGCATTTGTTATTCCACATTATGCTGTATTTAATTCTCATCTGGACACATAATTTCCACGCTGCATCTTTAAATTAATTATTTTTTAAATCTAATATTAGTGAAGTCCTAAATTTTACTTGAGAAATCTGGATCAGAAGTTATTTTCATTTTTTAACAAGCTTTCGTTTGTTAGTGATGGTTCTTCTAGTCTAGCTTAATTAAGCCATAAACAAACCTATCAACTGTTTGAGGTCTGTATTGGATCTTTATTGTATCTAGTACAGGTGTACAACCTTTTATCCGAAATTCCAAATAACGAAAAGCTCTGATTAGCGGACATTTTTTCGGTCCTTGAAGAAAGGTCCTTGAAGACGTTCACCGAGGGCAGCCCGCAGAGGTGACAGCGGAACCTCCGGTCGGTCCTCGAAGAAAGGAGAACTAAATCCCCATTCATAAAAGAGAAGGTGAGGGTATATTGCGCGGGAGGGTTAATAATTGACAATCTGCTGCTGCCTGCCCGCTGAGTTAAAAAGTTCCCACGGTAGACTCACGATACACAGTGTATCGTGAGTCTTGCGTGGGAACTTTTTAACTCAGCGGGCAGGCAGCAGCAGATTGTCGCTCCCTTCAGTTTCACCCCACCTACACCCCTCTGCTTCCCGGCCATGTATGTGACCCCTTCCCTCCCCTCTCCAGCTCCCCACCCATTGCACCGGCGTGGGGGCTTTGCACTGTCTTCACGTCGGCGATGCCAGCAGGTCAGTGCCAGTCACCGGAGACGTCAGGACCAACGGGACACCGACTGCAAGCACAGAGATCCCAGAGACTCACAGCCAGCAGCAACTCTAGCCCAGCCCCACTCCAACTCCAGAGGAACCCGGGTTGCGGATGAGGGGGCGCAACTCGGGCTGTGGGCGAACTGCCACTTGTCGCTGTAGCGGCCCATCGGGGAGCGGGTTCCTGTTGGTCCTGACGTCTCCGGCCACCCCCCTGGACAGGAGCTGAGAGACGTCAGGACCACCAGAAGCCGCTCCCCGATAGGCCGCTACGGCGACAAGTGGCAGTTCGCCCAGAGCCCGAGCTGCGCCCCCTCATCGGGACACCGACCCCCAGGCCCACTGCAAGCACGGAGATCCCAGATCAGCAACTACAGCCCAGCCCCGCTCCAACTCCAGAGGAACACGAGAATGATCCCAGCCTAACCCTCCCTATTCTCTCGTATTCTGCAAGAAAAAACTACATTGAAGACTCAAACTCGCGATCGAGTAACTGCAGGGATCGAGGCGCAAACTCGCGACCTTGCAGATATGAGCCGAGCACTCTACCACTGAGCCAGCCATTAAAATCTACTCTAAAAATCTTCCATTCTGAAAGCCGAAAAATTCCAAATTACGAAAAGTGTCTGGTCCCAAGGCTTTCAGATAAAAGGTTGTGCACCTGTACTTCTAAAAATCCATCACACCATCACTTCTCTTCTGTCCCTAATGGGCAGTGATGATGAGCAATCCTGTGGTTTAATTTAGGAAAACCTCAACAGAAAATTGAAAAAGGATAATATTCGGAAAAAAAAGTAATTTCAGCATTAACAAAGGCAATCAATATTATAACCTAGATGGTTTTTGCACAATGCTACATGAAATATATGCTGCAAGTAAATACACAATTATGTGTCAAAGATTATTGATTACCGTGGACCTAGCGTGCTACTATAAAATGTTCATAAATACTGAGATAATTAATTCTGAATAACCCAGGCCAGAAACAAATGATCCCTTAAGAGAATAATTCATGACTGAAATGTGTAGTTTGGAACCAAACCTGAAAACATATTCCCAATGTGGCTCCATTAAATACTGACTAACTTCAGTGATAGTTTGGCAGACAGAGATACCAATCCTTCAGGGTATGAGCTGGTATTAATAGCGAGCTTTCCTGATGAAATCGCAGTGCCATTAAAAAGCTATATGGCTTCCATTTTTTTAATCGTTGTCTGAATATAGTAATCCCAATCCATTAGAGTGCCATTGTGCCCAGCTGGAGTCACTACACTGCCTCACAGCTCCAATAACCAGAGTTAAAAACTGATCTTCAGTTCAGTCTGTCACCAGGCAGGTTTTATCACATTGCAAAGACTTGCAGGTTAGTGGCCCAAGAACTTTGAATTGAATTATTTATTGTCACATGTGACAAGTCACAGTGAAAGGTATGCAAATAGTCGCCCATAAAGGTTGCTTACAAAGTTACAAAGTTACAAAGTACCCCCGCGCCAGGTCCCCCTCGACGGTCCCCCCACGCTGGGTCCCCATTGCTCTTCCCACTCCTCACGCCGGGTTCCCATTGATCTTCCCCCTCCCTCACGACAGTCCCCCCATGCCAGGTGCTCCTTTGTTCCTTCCCTAGTTGAGTGGTGGAATATGAAAGGATTGAATGGGAATGTAGGGAGAAGAAAATGTGATTAGTGTAAAGGGATGCTTGATGATTGACATGGACTCAGTGGGCCAAAGGTCCTGTTTCAGTGCTCATGGATAATGTCTCAAAGTTAATAAGTATACATAATTAAATAAAGATTTAGAGAATACAACAGTATTCATCTTACTGTAGCTTTCTCCGCAACAATGGTGGTCCCTCTGGAGGCCACAACACAAGTGATCCCTCTGAAAATTCAATGCTGAGCTAAGTTGCAACTATTTAGAGTATGCTTCATCAGGATTCAATTCTTAAAATGTGCTATCTACCAATAATAAATATGCAACTCAGGTTACATCACCCATTTTAGAATAAACAGTAAATTCACATCCAAAGTAACTGCTCAGTGTATACTTTACTCTGGCATTACGCCTTCACGATACTTGCATCAATGGGCTTCTCTTCCCCATCTGCTTCTAAGTTGTCATGATTGTTCCAAATTAAATCGAAAAAAGCCCTGTAAGTCTGTAGGTGCTGAAAATCTAAAATAACCAGAAAATGCGAGCCTGTTAGTGTGCATCTGCGGGCAGAGAAACAGAGTGAATGGTTTGAGTTGGAGATCCTTCATCTATAGCCTGCTGGTAAGCTATGGTGTTTTGCTCTCTGAAGTTAGTTGCACATCAGCCATATTTGCTTTTTGCCAATTACATTTTGCCGATGATGTTTCTGAGACATGACTGTCCACCTAATATAGGAAACTCTTCACTACCATAACTTCCTAGGATCTGAGGTTTGGAGTGTCAGGTCACTGCTGCCTCTAGTCACGTTTGCTGTTGGTCTGATGTTGGCTTCATTCACAGTCTCCAACACGTAGCAGTGGGAAGTATTTGATATCTTCTGTGGCAATGCACCTATCTTTTTTTTGGCCATCTTCAATTGCCCTCCTGCAGTTTTTTTTCCACAATTCCAATTCAAGTAATCTGTCTGTTTCTGTGAATAGAATTCTAGCTCATCCACTCATTAGCTTTTACATAAGGTTAGTCATCATGCCTTGAAAATCAAAATCTGCAGATTCTGCATATCTGAAATGAGGTCAGACAGCATCTTCAAACCCAAACATGATCTGTTTCACTTTCTACACCTGCAGCCAAGTCTGCTGACTATTTCCATCATCCCTTGAATTGGGGTGTTTGGGAAAACAGTGCTTGATTAAGTAATCAACTGTGTGGGTTTAGCTTTCTCTGTTTATTTCCTGCCCTGCTTCATATTATTCTTGGCTTCTCCATTATTCTGGTAATCTTGTCCAGGGATCAAATTGCCAGTTGTTAGATTACATCATATGATGTCTACTGTGAACATGATTAATAAAGTAATCAATCAATCAATCAATCAATCAATGACCCATCATCTGTCATTAACGCCTTGATGTAAAGCGCCTTGAGTATTAGAAAGGCGCTATATAAACCCCATCCATCATTCATTATTATTTATCAACATCCCAGACAGGCGATATCTGAAACTGTTCTACAAAATAACCTTCAGTGAATGGGTATTCTCTCAAGTTCCTCTCTCTAAAGAAATTAATGAAGAACCACTATTACATCTCTCCATACGTCCTTATACCTTATAAAGGAGGAGTGGGGTCCTTATACCTCCTCCTTCAACACCATCCAGTCTTTTCAGTGGAGGCCAAGGTTCACTTGCACCTCCTCCAACCGCACCTACTGTACCTGTTGTTCCCAGTGCGGGCTCCTATATATCGGCAATACCCAGCGCTGACTGGCCGATCGTTTTACTGAAACACTTTGCTCAGTCCGCCTTGGCCTACACAATCTCCCGGTTACCAAGCATTTTAACTCCCCATTCCCTTACTGACCTTTCTGTCTTGGGCCTCCTCCACTATCATCCATTACTTCAGGGTGCGCTGTCCTGTGTATGGCTGCCTAGCCAGCAGGTGTTCGTCTTTTTCACTCTTTTTTTTATTTTTAGTGAGTTTTAGTGTTTCGTTTTTAGGAGGTCTAGACTTTTTTTATGTGGGGGGAGGGGGGGGGAAGGGGGAAACTTCTTTCTAGGGTCCCTACCTGGTCGGAGAGGCAGCTTTTCTCCGGGCTGCACCGTCGACCCGTCCTCACGGCCTACCAGCGGGCCTGGAGCGGCGTTTTCCTGTCGGGGACCGCCCAGAACCTCGGCTTCGGCAGCGGCACAGCGCTTGAGCGCTATCGTGGAGCGGAGCGGGCAATGCCCTGCCCGGGTCGCCACGCTGGAGCTCCGGTGAGCTAAAGAACCGCCGAGAAAAAACATCGCGGAGCGGCGGGACTGTGGAGCGGGCAGCGGCGCCGAACTTTACACCGGGAGCCTGGGATCTCGCGACGAGATCGCCAGTGGAAATGCTCCAACCGGCGCGGCCTTGTTGGCTTCGGAAGCCGCGGTCTCCGGTAAGGAGGCGGCCGGTCCAGGTGTCCCACGCCGCTGAGAGGACTCTCCCGACGCCGGAGCACCATCAACTGGCTAAAACGGCCTGGAACATCGGGCCTCCGTAGAGGCAACTGTGGAGGCCTCAATAGGCCCGACTATGGGTGAACTGGGTTTGGGGACTGGACATTGTACCTTCCCTCATAATGGAAACCATTGTGCGGGGATGTTTTTATGTTAAAGATCTTTATTATTGTTATGTTTTAGCTGAAAGGACGCTGCACGGAGAGGACACTGGCGCTGTTTGTTCGCCGCTTCTCCGTCTGCAATTGCCTCTTGTGTTCTTGTTTGTGTTCTGTTTTTGTTTTGTTTTGTTTTTGTTTTTTGTTTGCCTTGCCTTGTAAAGCGACTTTGAGTCCTTGAAAAGCGCTATATAAATTTAATTTATTATTATTATTATTATTATTATTATTATTATCAGAGTGGGCCACATGCAAATTGGAGGAATAGCAGCTCATATTTCGATTGAGCAGCTTGCAACCCAGCGGTATGAACGTTGATTTGTCCAGCTTCAAGTAACCCCTGCATTCTCTCTCACCCCTTGTAGTCGTCCTAACAGTTCCACTGTTCGCATCCCTGTATCCCACCACTATCACCTCTTCCCCAGCTAACAATGGACCATTATAGGCTCCACCCTTCCTTGGACATCTGTTGCTGGCCCTGAGTTGTTCTGGCCTTTTCTTACCTCCACGTCCCTCTTTCTACTTTCAGTGTGAAGAAGGGATCCAACCCAACAGGGATCCAACCCATCCTTTTTCTCCAGAGATACTGCCTGACCCACTGAGTTACTCCAGCACTTTGTGTCCAGCCATTATTACTATATATGTTTCCATTAAAGCAGAACAGATCTGACAGGGACTTGATGAAACGGAAGCATTTATTTTAGTTAGCTTCCTTTCAGAGATTTGTACATAGCCCCTAGCATTCCCCTCACACTTGACCAATGGATGTTGTACACGTTGAAATTCTAAGCTGGGCTGATATAGCATTGCTTTTATAAGCATCTTCAACTTCTGTGCCAATTTCATCAATGAACTTCTCACTGAGAACTCCAGTATGGCAACATATCTTTGTAGACACATTTCCATTGGACAATGGTTTTAGTGGTATTTTTGAGAGAAGCTGAATTGAGTTTATAGAGTCAGAAGTCCAGACAAAAATGTTGGATCTGATACTGTAAAAGAGTAAAATTGTAAAAGAATAACATTTTATAAGGATAGGGGGGGGAATGAGGTCAAAGGTAAATGCTAGCTGCCATGGGGATTGGTTTTGAAGAAAAAAAGAGCATGTGAATGTATCTGTTGGAGGTACGTGCTTTAGAGCCATTGTCAGAGCATACTGATAACAGAGGAATTGTGGAGCATCTTCGTGAAATCGTTTACGGGTTAATCAGTGTAAACAAAGAACAAAGGGGAAAAAAACTGTAAAAGATCACATGAATCTTTGTTCAGGGAACAGTCTAGTTTGACAGGACAGGCAGCATCTCTGTAGAGAAGGAATGGGTGATGAAGAAGGGTCTCGACCCGAAACATCACCCATTCCTTCCCTCCTGAGATGCTGCCTGTCCAGCTGAGTTACTCCAGTATTTTGTGTCTACCTTCGATTTAAACTTACATCTGCAGTTTGTTCCTACACAGTCTAGTTTGACGGTTCCCAATGGCCGAGTACGAGGCGCTCTTAAATAAAGTATAGCCGTGATTGCCTTATCCGATCCTTAGAATGTGTTTTAAAATGTTCCTTAACAAGTTTTCTGTTAATATTGAATATGAATAATGACCTACAGCTTGGTTAAATGCGAGGATAGAACAGCACATCGTCAAAACATCGGGAAGATCACTAAATTCAGAACTGGATCAAAAATCCTGGGAAATTGATTTTTGCCACCTTAACTTGGTACATAGAAATCAGAACAAATAAATACTGAACATTTCAAAACATTTTTATTGACTTGCCTAACATTATCTATATTCTCTTCTAAATTTCTCCAAAATGATTTCATGGTTGTGCCTAGAAATGATTCTACAGCCTGGCCACAATTAGTGTGGTTGTATTAGGCTTCTATTCTTTAGTTTGAACTAACTATCATTTATTCCCTTTGGGAAACATAATGCATGACATCCTTTTTTACATTTCTCCTGATTGCATTTCCCTACACAATATACACATATATACAGATATTTGACTTTGTTCAACAGTATGCATTCTGGTGGCTCTCTTTGGTATAAAACTGGATCAAATATTGAAATATTATAAGAATGGCTGCAGTTGCTCTGTTTATTATACTAACAGTTGGCTTCACTACTTTCATGTATACAGCAGTGTTTGTTCTAGTCATTTTTCACATAAAAAAATAATTTCGACGAGATTCCCTTTCCTGCAATGGAAGCCAATACAGCCTCTTGAATTACAGCTCTAGACATATCAATTACTTAAAGAACAACTGCCACAGGCATTAGACAGTGGTGCCAATTTGGCACAAATATCTTTGGTAATTTTATCAATTAGTGGTTCATTAGTCTTGATATATGCACTGCATTGGACCTCAAATAGATTGATGAAAATTATATATCTGAAAAATTAACCATTCGGTGGAACTGATCTATGGCTTGGTTTGCAGAATTCAATTTATATTGAAAAAAGATTGGCAACAAAAACATAAACTGTTTAAGTTTAGTCATTTGCTTCAAGTGTGGGGAATTGAATGAAGAGGAGAAGGCTTCAGCCCATGATAGCATGGGCATCTACCTGTAAGAGAACCATGAAAGACCCAGTATAGTGAAGCTGTGCACTGCTCTGATATTCTGCATTTAGGCAAGAACACCAAATTCCTCAACCCGACCGCTGCATTTTAAAAGGATTATATGATTAGACCCTTATCACCTTTATCGATCAAAATAGTTATTTATTCCACGAGAGTCGGATGAAATAGACATTTATTGGCGTTTAGCAAAAAATGATAACTTACCATGCCTGTCTTTGCTGATTATGATTTGAATGAACCTCTGCCATGCATCCATGCCTTCATCTCCTCCTCCCGACTGGACTACTGCAACTCACTTCTCCTTGGCATCAGCTCCACCTACATCAACCGACTCCAACTGGTCCAGAACGCAGCCGCCCGACTCATCACCCACACCAAATCCTGGCATCACATCACTCCAGTCCTCAAACAACTTCACTGGCTTCCCATCTCCCACCGGATCACTTACAAAATCCTGGTCCTCACCTACAAAGCCCTCCACCATCTGGCCCCCCCATATCTCACTGACCTCCTCTCCCCCTACCAACCCTCACGGTCCCTCAGATCCACATCAGCTGGTCTCCTCTCCATCCACAAATCCAACCTCCGCAGTTTTGGGGACAGAGCCTTCTCCAGGGCAGCTCCCAGGCTCTGGAACTCCCTCCCCCAACTGATCCGCAATTCCGTGTCCCTCACCATCTTCCAGTCCCGCCTCAAGACCCATCTCTTCACCTCTGCCTATCCTTAGCCCCACGTCCCCCTCCCTTTTCATCTGTGCTTGAATTGCCTCATGTTGTGTTTTGAATTGAATTCTGTCTTTAATTTGTGTACTAGTCATGTCTCTACTATTTATTTCATTCCGCTTACATTTTTTTCCTCTACTTGCTAAATTTTTGTAAGGTGTCCTTGAGACTCTTGAAAGGCGCCCATAAATAAAATGTATTATTATTATTATTATCTTCATCTCACTAATAACATAATTGCACTTATTTTCCTTTATCCCTAATGTGTTGAGTTGCTACTTGGCCTCTTGTGGCAGGATGCTCCATATTCTTACCACTATCTTGAAATAGATGATTTTTGCGATTTTCCATTTGGATTTATCAATGACTGACTATCTTCTCTGGTCGTCATGAACAATGACAAATTAATCTCATTAAATTCTGCAGGAATAATCCTGATGAAAACTTAAATGAATAGGAACATTGAACATCCCAATCAATCAAGAGCTTGCCTTCCATCAATATGTTCAATATATTCCATCATTTGCAAAGTTGTTTCATAAAGTTGTACATATTGGAAAGATGAATGGTCAGGACCTTGTTTACTGTTTGTCAACATCAGTATATTTTACTGAACTCTACAGGAATTAAAATGACAAAGGGATTCTTGGGAAGGCAAAAAAGTTGTGTGAGATAATGTGGAGCCAAATGTGTAAGTACTCACTAAATCTAAAATGTGGCAAATTGGCAATGATATTACTTTAAGCTGGCTGCAACAACTACAGTTCAGAAACAAGTATACCATGCCTGCATGTGTAAGAAAGAACTGCAGATGCTGGTAAAATCAAAAGTAGACACAAAATGCTGGAGTACCTCAGCTGGTGAGGCAGCATTGATGGAGAGAAGATCCAACCACATCTTAAAAATCTGCATTTGGCAGTTCATAAAAAGTCAAGTTTTTCAGATATTTTTATCTGAAATATCCTCAAGAACATGCACGAATAGAGCTAACTATTGGTGCCTCTGCAAATAAAAAAGTTCATTTTGAGGTGCAGCTTGTTTATATTGTAAAACACCAAATGTATTGAACTGAACACAGGTATAGCTAACCGCTGAATAATTAATCAGAAGAGCAAAAAACTAGCACTTTGTAAAATGTTGGGCACTCACTTCCAGCATTAAAAACAACCATGTCAGCACAATACAGATGCATCTTGATCAGTTCCATCCTGGGAATGGAGAAAGATCAAAGCAAATCCTATTTAGATAGATAGTAGTCAATGGGTGCACCTTAACTTCCTATCAAACTGGCCACCACACTACAGCCCCATCCAAACAAAATACATTTTGCTTTCCAAATGTGTATAGAAATGCCTCCATAGATGAAAATCAGATAAAAGTGACATAAAGACAGGCCAAATAAATCCACCGAGGGCACTCAGAATTCCAATGTGCAAGTCAATCATAAGCAGGCATAGTGGAATGTCAACTCTAACATTTCACCTTGACCTGCTTTTGGATGAACACCAGCAAAAATGACATTCGTTTGTGAAGTTCATTGTCTGTAATCCAGGGGAATTACTTCATAATTACTTTTATGAATGGGATCAACAACCACAAAACAGCGCTGTGATAGAATTGCTGGATGCATTAACATTTGCAGAAGGCATTTGAACAGGTGCTCTGCTATTTCAATTGTGTATGAGGACAATAAAAGCTTGTGATATTGGAAGTAATATTATGTCTCGGCAGAAGATTGACTGGCTAACAGAATACGGATATAGGCATAAATGTTTGGAGAGCAGTAATAAATGTTATGCCACAGCACTCAGTGCAGAGATCCACTTTCTACAAATTACATGAATGACATGGATGAAGGCACCGGATGAATAGTTCATAAATTTTCGTGGCACCAATGCTGGGAGAAACAGAAGTAGTACAGAGGCCAGAAGGAGGCTGCAGAATGATAGGGTTGATCAAATAAGCAGGCAAAGATCTGGTAAATTGACAACAATGTGGCAAAATGTGAAATTGTTCCTTTAGACAGTATAATTAATACCAATGTAGTAGATAGTAATAACAGGAAAACTTATAGCCAAGAACTAAGTATATTTTCGATTAGTTGAATCTAACAAAAAAAAGTATTTACTGCACTGTATGCTAATTCTGCTGCAAAGACAGAGAAGCGTTGAGTAGTTCACTGCCACCAGATCAGCCATGATCATATTGAATGGCGGTGCAGGCTCGAAGGGCCGAATGGCTTACTCCTGCACCTAATTTCTATGTTTCTATCTCTCCATGATATCATGCAATATAGTCTCTTGAAGTAAATTTCAAAGTCTCAGTTTTTCCCTTTGATTTTCCTCTCTCAAATTCCTCGACAGAATCTGGCGTAGGTGGCAGGATCCCAATTGTAACGAGAATGGAACGAATCCAAGTGGGAAATAAAAGGAGTAAAATAAAATAGTCCTAGCTGGAAGGGCGACAGAGGGGGATCCTGGAGAAGTGATAGCCCCGGCAGCCTAGCTACCTAGGGGGAGGGGGAGGGGGAGAGGGAGAGGGAGAGGGAGAGGGAGAGGGAGAGGGAGAGGGAGAGGAGAGGGAGAGGGAGAGGGAGAGGGAGAGGGAGAGGGAGAGGGAGAGGGAGAGGGAGAGGGAGAGGGAGAGGGAGAGGGAGAGGGAGAGGGAGAGGGAGAGGGAGAGGGAGAGGGAGAGGGAGAGATACACCCCTCATTGTAACCGAAAATTGGATCTAATGTTAACAAAGTTAGGCTTGTGGATAATCATCTCATTCTGTTTGTCACCTATACTTAAGTCTTTCTGAGTTCCATTCTGTGCAAGACCTTGTTTACTGTTTGTCAACTTTTTGTGCAAGACCTCGTTTTATTGTCAGTCAAATGTCTGCAATTAAGACACAATCATACTGTCAAGTTTCTGAGTAATCTTGTCATCTGAGAATATAAAGACCATATCAAAGTCACACTTAGGGAGATGAACTTTGACTGGTCTCCTGGTGCGCACCAGTTTTAATAAATCACCCTTTACTTTGAATACCAACTCAGCGTGCCCTTTCCATTTTGCTCCTACAGGGACCTATTAATTGAACCTGCACTAGGTGCTTATTAAACTCTTTTAATATTTCTGCTTATAGAAAAGTGCTTGCATGTGATTTTTTTAAATTGATTTTTTATGTTTTCCAATGTGTCAGGATGTCAAAGTCATTTAATTGAATATTGTTGGAATTTATCAGCGGTTAAGGAATACAGAATTTCTGATTTCTGGTAATATAATGTTTAAATATACACTGCAGAACACTAATCCATTGAGTAAAATAAAATTAAATGTTCAATAATTTTTCATTATCTTCAATACTGTACGAGTAAAGATCGTACTGATTATTAATTGGGGAACGTTGACATTTTGCATTCTTCAACAGAATGGAGCACAACATTTGCTACCAGTTATACCTTAAGTTAACCTATACCTTAGAGGACTCACTCGGACTAACCCCCAAAACAAGGAACACCTCAAGAGAATCAAATTAGTTAATGGAATGAAAAAAGACCGAATCAACAAGCATACAATGGCAATAATTATGAGCCCTTGACCCTGGTCTAATAACTTTACTCAAGCAAGATAAAAGAGTAATGATTTGAATGGTTTGGCAATTTGAAGCACTCTAGACATTTATGAAATGGACTGCCACTTGAATAAGCAAAGCAGTGAATGAATGGTTATCCAAATAGTTCCCACTAATATAGGTTAAGGGTAAAATGGAAACATCTTGAGTTTCAAACTTCATCACAAATTCTTTCTGGCAGTAACTGCTTGCAAACGGAGATATCCTCTGAGTTCAAGATCTCATCAGATAGATCACTTGATCTTCAACAGGGTTATGTCTGTAATGATCATTGATTAGACCAATTGTGTCTCATGACAGCAGTATCCAAACCATCATGACCTCTGCAAACGAGACAGTACTTACATAAGAATATTAACAAGTTTGGGCTAATGAAAAAAAATCTCCAAATTCTGACACTGATGGTATAGAAGATACTTATCAATGCACAAGGATTCTTCAGCTTCACGTGCTAATTTTTGCATTTTCACTTGAGATAATGATTCCACCTCCTATTTGAATCTCCTCGAAACTGGTCTCTTGTTTCTTTATTCATCTTTTACTCAACACCCGCTTCACATATTGTCATTTACTTTCTCCAGTCCTCAACCCCCAAATGCCTTTCTCTTTTCATCTTTCCTCCCCTCCTGCCTTTCTCTGCATCTTAAAAGATAATGTATATCTCAATTTTACAGTTCTCGCAAAAGATTATGGTTGAAATGTTGCTACAGTTTCTTCTCCAAAGAAATTCCCCATCCTGATAAGATTCCCATCATTCTATTTTGTTCCCCACTGTGTTTCAAGTCTCACAATGCCCCTCAACAAGCATATCAAGAGGACAATAACCATACAATATATGATCTGATAAATAAGGAAAGCTGCGTAAGAAATATTTTTGTCAATGGGTTAACAATGGTTGGTAAGTAATCCTTAAGGAGGATGCAAAGAGTGTGAGTCAGAAAGATGATAGATATAAATCAATTGGTAAAGGTGAGGTTATTCACTTTAGCAGCAGAAACAGAATAACACTTTTTTTAAAATGGCAACATATTAATTTATGATAGTGTGGAAAGGGAGCACACGCTTGTCTGATGAGAAACTTCTGCACAGGACAGACTGTCATTCACCAGAGTGAAAGTAAAGCAGTGATTTGATCAAAATGTTTAATGTCCCAGAAGGGCTCAACAGAGTAGATTCTGAGACGGCTGTTGAGATCAAGGGGTGTGATTGCAGACAGGTTTGCCTTTCAGAACTGCATTGAACATAAATGTCTTTCCTCTGTGGAGAATTCTCCTGCCCAGACGGCTGTGGATCTTCAAGTCATTGAATATATTTAAGGCTCAGGCTGGTGGAATTTTGGAGTAAAGGAACCATCAGAGGTGAGGTTAGAACATTAAAGCAGTCTTGGTTCACAGGATCAACCCATATTCCAGCAGAACCCATATTTCAACAAAAAGGCCATGTGGCCTGTTCCTGCTTTTACCTCTGATAGCCTGAGACCAAAGTTACCTTGCTGAACCATCAAAAAGTAATCTGCTAAAAATTGCAGTTCGCAAATCCATTCTGAAGTAACAAGCAAAATTGTGCTAGCATTTCTAAAGAACTCTAGCATGGAGCCATTGTTTAAATCATTTTAGTTGTTTCAATGTTTATGATGACAGCTGATGGATCAGTCACATATAAAAGCCTATTAATACTTCACGATCCAAAACCATGAACCTCATCCCAAAAAATGTAGGAATATATTTGCAAATATCTAATCACAAATACAAAATTAAATATTAGTATCACAAAAGAAGTTGGTCAATTTTTAATTTTTGCAACTAATTGATTCTAATTGTATGCTAAACAAACAAATTTCACAGATAAGTTTATGTTGTATGTAAAGAAGGGCATGGAGAGTGCATGCAATTGAACTTGCTTTTTGATAGAATCTGCTATATACCAACATAATGTGCAAAAATGTGTAAAATGCAGGAAAAAAATTATGTTTGGCAGAGTGTGAGCTTCCTGATTATTTTTTGCTGATTTTCAGAATGCCACACAAAAGGCAGTTTTCACTGTTGGATATTTCTGTTAATCGTGGTCATTTCAAGAAGACTTAAAGCATTAAACTAATTCTATAAGGTGAAAAGGACAAAATCATGTTTTTAATATTTTCAGTGTAAACCTTCTTCAAATTATTAAGAATTCTCCTTATGTATCTTAAGAGAATTAGAAAACTTTATAAACTTTTTGTAATATACAGAAAATAATAGAACAACACTTCATGTTCACCAACATCCATCGAAAGAGAAACAGAGTCAACTTTTCAGATCATTGACCCTTCATTGTGCTATTTAATTTGACATCACCAATCTTAATCTATAAAAAGAACATCTTAAAATTTAATCTGAAATAAATTTAATGCATTTTCTGATTGTGTTGATTCATGGCTGAGCTTGTATTTATTGATAAAACGTGGGTTTGATCAGAAATAAGAAAGAGAATACTTTTTAAAGCATTCTCTGCTTTTAGCTGTTTTCACATGTTCAGAGCAAAAGTCCTTATACCTTGTGTTTCATTTCAGCATAGTTGAAGCTGACGAATTCAAAGGTGCTTTAGTATGTGTAGGCCCCATAGTAGAAGCGTCCACGTCACGGGGCTGGAAACTGGAAGTATCTGGAGCTAATTCTGTTACCACCATCATCTACTGTGACAAGTGATGGCTTCCACTGATTGTCGTCGGAAGCTTGTGTCCTTTTCAGGACAGACAATGACAGCAAGGCCAACATTTGTAACAAAATGGACTTGAAAAGAAGAAGTTTGTGTAAATAGTTTGTTGGTGATTATTGTTGGAGCATATTGAGTATTAAGATGATATATATGAACTATGCGGATTGTTCCATAGAAAAACATAAATGTCATTAAAATGTCAAATTCTTTGTCAATCATTTCCTTGGTGAGTTGATTCCTCTTTAAATAGTGTACAGTCGGCTAATGGACTATCAAAGTCAGCAGTTATTGCCAAGTCTATTAGTCCTTTATAACGTTTCATAACAAGCTTTTTCTTTAAGTGCTGCAGTTTATTTGGGGAAAGCATTTACCTTCTGTTGTTAGGATTTTTGACCCAGCAATAACGAATGAAAAGTAGTGTATAGTTGTGTGGGAAGAAACTGCAGGAAACTGCCGACTTTGATACAGTATTAGCTTTAATTTTGAAAATGGGCAGTGGTTAAAAAAATGCAAAAGTAGAAGATTCGGATTGGAAACATAAAAATAAAACTTGTCTTCTTCGTAAATAGGTGTAGTCTATAAAACTGTTTTTGACAAAACAGTCCACTTGATTAGCATTTTACCAATTGAATTAATCCATGCCCTCCACCATTAATATATTGTGTCTGTAATTATTACCCAGAAGATGTATTGCAGCACATCCCTCTGGTATTTTTTGGCAACACCTTACAGACACTTCAAAACTTTTTTAAAAAAGCAAGTGTATGAGGATATTAAATATTTTTTCTTCACTTCCAAATCAGACAAGATAGATGCAAAAATCTGGATTAACTCAGCTAGGCTGGCAGCATATCTGGAGAAATGGAATAGGTGACGTTTCGGGTCGAGACCCTTCTTCAGATCGAGAGTCTGAGTTTCAGACTCAGCTTCTTCAAAAGTAGGGTCTCCATCCAAAATGTCACCTATTCCTTTCCTTCAGAGACTGACCCGCTGAAGTACTCCAGAATTTTTTGTCTATCTTCAGTGTAAACCAGCACCTGCTGTTCCTTCGCACACAACTATACACTGCTTTTCATTCATTGTTGCTGGGTCAAAAATCCTGGAAGTTCCACCAACGACACAATGTCAATGTTTTCCCCAAATAAATTGCAGCACTTGTTTAAGATTGTTATGAAACATTACAAAAGACTAATTGACTTGGCAATAACTGCCGACTTTGATACTCCATTCCTTAAGAATGAATAAGACTTGCAGATATCTTAAGTTTCAGCATGCCATGCATTAAATCGAGGATGGTCACCTTCTATAAAATATTATGAGCGCATTGAACAGTGAGTGCAGATAATTTAGATCAGGTATTTAACATCCACATATTTATTTATGTTCTGTCTTTTCAGAATGACGAGACAATTAACAACCTAATGCTGCGCCCTGGATCTGGCTTGTTGCTGAACCAGGGAGAGATGTCTGACAGCCTTGCAACATATTCTGTCATCATGTCATGTTCAACATTAAAAAGGGTTTTCCAAAAAGTAAAAGAAAATATTGTGCTGGGGAAGAGATCTCATTAGTGTATGAAAAAATAAATCACACCTTAGACAAATACAATTACTGTAAGTAGAATAAATCTGAGATTTCCAAATGTACACACTACTGCTTCTTTACAGATCATTATATCAATAGATCATTATAAGGAAACTCTAATTAAATAATATCTAAATACACTTTCTATGGTGATTCTTAATGCCACTATTCAAGGCTATCTTCTCCAGAGATAATGATGCAAGAGGTTTATTTTTTCTCTTATTTTTAGGGTTTTAATCACAGAACTGTACAATAATTTATTACATGTAACATCTGCTCACGGTGCAGCAAAAAATTCCCAACATGGCATTAAATGGAGAATGAAGATGACCTGAAAACTTGATTTAAATTAGGGAGCAGAATTAGGTTTTTGGTATGCATATAATTTTGCGGATATCTTTGTAGCTATTGCACAGAGTACTATGGATGTCTGCATATTTACTGCCGACATTTACTGCTGCCGGGGAGTGAGCTGTATATTTAATTTAATTGCAAGACAAGAGGTGGCACAGTGGCGTAGCAGTAGACCTTCTGCCTGATAGCACCAGAAACCCAGGTTCGATCCTGACAATGGGTGCTTGTCTGTACGGAGTTTGGACATTCTTCCCGTGACCTGCATGGGTTTTCTCTGGGATCTCTGGTTTCCTCCCACACTCCAAAGATGTACAGGTTTGTAGGTTAATTGGTTTGGTATAATTGTTAAATTGTTCCTAGTGTGGCGCGACTCTCGTCTGCAGCGGCCTCTGCAGTCCGTCTGCGTTTTTATTATTTTATGTCTATGTTTTTATGTAGTTTTTGTTATTTTTGTTGGGGTATGTGTGTGGGGGGTTGGGGATGGTGTGGGGGGGGTTGGGGGTAACTTTTCAATCTCTCCCTGCACGGGAGACCCGACCTTTTCTTTGTCGGGTCTCCGTTGTCGTTGGGGCTGCAACGAGGAGCGGCCTCCAACAGGAAAACCGGGGGCTCTGGTGCCGACTACTCACCTCACCGTCGCGGAGCTGGCCGAGTCCAGAGCGGGTGGAGCTGTGGTGGACGCTGCTGCGACCCGACCCCCGGAGATTCGGTGGCTGCAACTGCGGGTTTGGCGGACGGTAACACCGGGAGCCCGTGGGTCCCTGGAGGGAGACTGCTTTTCGGGGCTTCCGCAGCGGCGACTTCTCCCGCCCGAGTTGCGGGGTTGAAGAGCTCCTGGAGCGGGGCCTTACAGCACCGCCCCGCGCGGCTTGGAATGGCGGCGGGTCTCTGCGAGCGCGCGCCGGGGGCTCTAACACCAAGACCCGGTGTGCGACCTTGCATCACCCGGCGTGGCTTAAATGGCCACGGGACAATCGCCATCGCCCGCCGGGGGCTTTGACTTTGACTCTGACATCGGGGGGGGGGGGAGAGTGCAGTGGAGAGAGAAATTTTTTTGGCCTTCCATCACAGCAATGTGATGGATGTTTATGTAAATTATGTTGTGTCTTGGGTCTATTTGTTTGTAATGTATGGCTGCAGAAACGGCATTTCGTTTGGACCTCAAGGGGTCCAAATGACAATAAATTGAATTGTATTGTATTGTATTGTGTGGGCCTACACTTCATTCTACAGCACCTAGACCACCAGGGGACCTATGCGAGGATCCTGTTTGCTGATTTTAACTCTGCATTCAACACCATTGTGCCAGAGCTACTACACTCCAAACTTTCCGAGTTGACTGTACCTGAACCCCTCTGTCGGTGGTTCACCAGCTTCCTGACAGACAGGAAGCAGCATGTGAGGCTGGGAAAGCACATCTCAAACCCGCAAACGCTCATCATAGGAGCACCGCAAGGCTGCATACTCTCTCCTCTACTCTCTACACCAACGACTGCAACTCCACAGACACCTCTGTCAAGCTTCTCAAGTTTCCGGACGACACAATCCTGATTGGGCTGCAACCTTCCCTCCATTGATGAACTGTACACTGCAAGGGCCAGGAAGCGAGCGGGCAAGATCATCGCTGACCCCTCTCACCCTGGCCACAAACTCTTTCAATCACTTCCCTCTGGAAGGCTACTCCGGACTGTCAAAGCTACCACAGCCAGACATAAAAACAGCTTTTATCCACGAGTAGTTGCTCTACTCAACAGCCAAAAATCTGTAGCCTCCCTTTGATCTGGTATTTTGTTGGTTCACATGCTTGATCAATGGTGTTTTATCATTAATGTTTTATTTTATAATGTTTTATCTCATACTCGCAGCATGGTCGACACGAGGTCCTAGGAGGTCTTTGTAACTCTCCTTCATGCTTGAGAGTAGTCCCCGCATACTCGAGGCCTCTGTTAGGTCACAACATTTTTTTTAACATGCTGAAAAATGCCCGCCAGTAAAACACAGTCGTCATGGAAAAAAACAATATTTTTTTAACTTGTAGGTTTAGTCGAAGTAGGTCGTAGTAGGTCGGCATGTTATTCGTAGGTAATCGAGGGTAGTCGAAGGTAATCAAAGGTAGTCGAAGGTAGTCGTAGATAGTCTTCAACATAGTTGAAGAGAGGTCGAAGGAGGTCGTCTTCACTCTCCACTATTTGGTGTCCAATTTTCCCGATGGTAGTCAAAGCTAGTCTTCAATATAGTCGAAGGAGGTCGAAGGAGGTCTTCTACATAGCTGAAGGAGGTCTTCAACATATTCGTAGGAGGTTCTCTACCTAGTCGAGGACGGTTGAAGGAAGTGTTCTACTTTGGCGATACAACACGACCATGACACTTTTTCATGCTCTCCTAAACCCTTCTACACTCGCAAATTAGGTCCCCGCAGTGGGACAGGCCCTTGACTATAATTTCAAATGCTTAAATTGTTCTCAGTAATCAGCAAATTCCAGCTCATTCATACACTGCAGCCAAATGTGTGTGGACGTGACGTTGAAGGACGAGAAGCCGAAACAGAGAAGTGGAAGCCAAATAACCGAACGGAAACAAAGCCAAAAAGCCAAATAACCGAAAGCGCGGGACGCATAAAAGCCAACTAACCAAAAGGGTGGGACACCAAAAAGCCAACTCACCAAAATGCCGCTATGCCGAAACGCCAACTCACCGAAAAGCCGCGTCACCCAGAAGCCAACTCACCGAAAGGTAGCTGTGCCGAGAAGCTAAATAACGGACGTCATGTTGCTGGGGGGGCGGGACTTGTCAGCGATTGGTTCAGACCCCCGCGTCTATTACATCATTGGCCAGGGGAGATGGGAGGGTGGGGGTCATTTCCCCACACAACCCCCCTATTTATCACGTTGTGGTTGTAGGTTTTGAAAGATGTAAACAGGTATCGGATTTTTAAAAATTCATATAATATGCCTAAATGTTAGCCGGTGTGGGCAAGTTGGTTCGAAGGGTCCACACAGTATCACTCTTTGACCTGCTATGCTTATGAGCACGGCTGCCTCCTTGCTGAAAATTTCCAGCGCCAGTGTCAAGAGATACTTTATCGTCTGACTCCACTAATGAAGGGCAGCTATGGAAGTTGGGAAAACTGGCACTGACAGCGGTCCATGTGAAAGATCAGCACCTACCAACAATGAAGGCACTATGAAACCAGCTGCTGCAAGCCCTTCCCACAGGACGGGGTCGGCATTAAAACTCGAAAAAGAGTTACATTGATTTAAAAACAAAAATGTTACATGTATAAATAGTTCTTACATTCATGAACCTGGTTAATTAAGTGGTGGGATTATTTCCCTGTCCTAACTATGCCTTGCTTTAGCCGGTGGTTACATACATTCCATCCCTCCCTCGCAAAGATGTGAGATTTAATTAAAAGCACACTTGGATGAATAGATGCAAGCGGGATGTAAACGTCTAGCTGGAGTGACTCAGTGGGACAGGCAGCTTCTCTGGAGAGAAGGAATGGGTGGCGTTTCGGGTCGAGATCCTTCAGACTCAGTCTTCAGGTCTGAAGAATGGTCTCGACCAGAAACGTCACCCGCACCTTCTCTCCAGAGATGCTGCCTGTTCCGCTGAGTTAGTCCAGCTTCGGTTAAAACAGATTACAGATTATCTGGTGTTTTGTGCGTGGGAGCTTGTTGTGTCCGTTGCGCAGGGAACCAGATGGTATTACTGTGTTTAAATAATAAATAAAATGTGCTTCTTGTTGTCGGGGGGGGTGGATGGGAGGAGATAAAATTGTTCGTTGTCATGCTCACTTGTCATCCGCCCGCCAGGGAAATTGTGTCCCCCCCCATGTTTTAAAAGCGATTTACTATGACTGCCAATGCCCCGAGCAGTCTGTCCTCGCGGCCGGGGGGGGGGGGGGGGGGGGGGGGGGGGGGGGTGAATCACCTGGTGTGGGTGTCGGGGGGTGAATCACCCCGTGTGTTGGTTGGGGTCCGGTGGGGTGAATCATCCTGGTGTGGGGTTGGGGTCCGGGGGGGTGAATCATCCTGGTGTGGGGTTGGGGTCCGGGAAAAGGAAAGCCAACCTCATTACACAGGATCCCACCCACCCCCTGCACAAGTCCTTCCAACTTCTGCCATCAGGCCGCCGATATAAAGTCCCCCTATCCAAGAAAAACATCCATAAAAACTCATCCATACCCATTGCCATAAATAGCTTAAATAAAAAATGAACAAGGGACAAATTAACCCTGACGCACTGTTACTTTACACGTATCCACAACTTTTATCTTGTCTATTTTTACAGTTTCTAATCTTTATACTTGCTTTTAAGATCTATACACACTGTGTGTGCTCGCGGAAATCTGTGTTGTATGACTGCTTATCAGTACATTGTCCTGGTTGTATGTTGAGCCACGTCAAAGAAGATTTTCTGTTACGACAGACAATAAAGTTATCTGAACTGCAATTCACCATCTAATATAGAAATGCATATGAAAACATTTACCCAGGACCTGATGAAAGTGCAGATAGAACTTAATCATCTCAAATTATGTGCCAGATTTTGACTATCCTTCATAATTCACATGCATTCAGCACAGCCACACATATATAGTTAATTTATCACTGAGTACATGCATTTTCCAGGAGTGTTATACTACACCATAAAAACATGGACAAAGTGCAATACTAGAGACACTTGTTCAACTGAGCTCTGGAGACATTGTGGCAGGATTGGTTTAAGTTGGTTAATTGTAAAAAATGATTTCAAATTCTGGATAAGGTATACTTGTTACAATTTAGTGCGTCACATAAATACTTGATTTACACAAATAACAGCAGACAATCTATTGCCTAAACATAATTACATCTTATTTTGAAATTAAAAATATCCACATCTTATTATGAAATTTAAATAATTTCATTCACAGATGCTGCAGTTACATAGATACAGATTTTAAGTTATCTGCACGACTGATTTTTAAAAGAAGCATGGAACTAAATATAAGTTTCTTGGTTCCCATTGGAAAAAAAATCACTAAATGAAAATCAACTTTTATTATAATGCAGCATCTTTCATAGATAACAAATCTACCAGTCCTTGCTGTGGCCTAGTTCACTTATGTAGCACATTTCAAATCCTCAGGATTCCCGATCTGATTATTATAATGTTTTATTGCTGACCAGCAGTAATAGTTAAAGGTTGGTGTGTTAATAATGAACGGTATACATAGAGCGGATATGGAAAGGATGTTTAAGAAGGAACTGCAGATGCTGGAAAATCGAAGGTACACAAAAATGCTGGAGAAACTCAGCGGGTGCAGCAGCATCTATGGAGCGAAGGAAATAGGCAACGTTTCGGGCCGAAACCCTTCTCCAGATATGGAAAGGATGTTTCCACTGGTAGGAGAGTCTAGGACCAGAGGTCATAGTCTCAGAATTAAAAGGCGTTCTTTTAGAAAGGAGGTGATGAGGAACTTCTTTAGTCAGAGGGTAGTTAATCTGTGGAACTCATTGCCACAGAGGGCTGTGGAGGTCAAGTAAGTGGATATTTTAAAGGCAGAGATAGACAAATCCTTGATTAGAATGGGTGTCAAGGGTTATGGGGAGAAGGCTGGAAAATGGGATTAGGAGGCAGATATCAGTCATGATTGAATGGCGGAGTAGACTCAATGGGCCGAATGGCCCAATTCTACACCGAAAACTTGTGAAATTGCTTTCCACTTTGACTGTGACGCACTTGAACAACAATCAATACTTAATGCAAATGTAATTTGAAAGCTGAGCTGATTAGTAGTAGAGGTGATGACATCTCAATCACTCAATAACCAACATATTGGTTATCCATCACTTTCATGCCAACATGACCCTTTGAAATAATTATACTGCAATTACGTCTAAGCATGTTTTCTTAGCCAATTTCAAGTCATAAGTCATTTGGACCTTTCGCAGGATGGGTTAAATAGTTTCTGGTCTAATTCCAAGACAGCATCCACTGTGGTGGCCCTTCCATGAGAGCTGCTGGTGATAAGCAAGCCTCAAGCAACAGAACCAGACCATGGAGCGTCCCATGTAAGTTGTTTCTAAAGGCACTTGCACTGCTTTTGAAGGTATCTGATATTCAAAGATAATTGAAAACAATTGAAGATAGACACAAAATGCTGCAGCAACTCAGGACAGCATTTGACAACTCAGCATTTCTGGATAGAAGAAATGGGTGACGTTTCAGGTCGAGACCCTTCTTCAGACTGAAAGTCTTGGGAGAGGGAGACACAGAGATAAGGAAGGGGAAGGTGTCAAAACGAGACATCAAAAGAGAAGTATTTGAAGGAAAATGGAGAATAGATCATCGTTAGCTAGGAGAAGGTAACAACAAAGCAAACAGAGATAAAATTTAATCAGGAAGACAGTCAGACTGGTCTGAGAACTGGGGGCGGGGGGGGGGGGGAGAGATGGAAAGAGGGGAAAAGCAAAGGTTAGTTGAAGTTGGAGAAGTCAATGTTCATACCACTGAGTTGTAAGCTGCCCAAGCAAAATATGACATGCTCATCCTCCAATTTGCACTGGGCCTCACTCTGACAATGGAGGAGGCCCAGGGCAAAAAGATCAGTGTGGGAATACGAGGGGGAGTTAAAGTGTTTAGCAACAATGATATTTTTGTTTGCACGGGTGACCTGTGGCAAAACTGCTGAAGCTCTGGAATCAAAATGATTTACGATTTCAGCAGAGCATAAACGATTTTGGCACTTAGCTTTGTTCTCACTTGACCAACTTCTGAAATAGAAGCAGTAAACAGTGGAAATACTTAGCAAGTCAGAGGGCATTTGTAGTAAGAGCAGTAGTTTATATTGAAAGTCTTGGACTTTGGCTTACAACTGGGAAAGGGACTTTACAAGGTTAATTTCAATCGCAGAGATGATAGCAGAGGGAGAGACAGAACAAGAGATTGGATAAACACAAAATGCTGGAGTAATTCAGCGGGACAGGCAGCACCACTGGATGGAAAGAATGGGTGACATTTTGAGTCAAGCCTTTTTCAGACTGAATCAGGGGAGAGGGGGATATGGAGATAAGGAAATGTAAGGTATGAAAACAAGACAAAGGGGCTGGAGATCAAGGAAAATGTGGAATAGATCATTGTTAGCTAGGAGAAAGTAACAACAAAGCAAACAGAGATAAAATGTCAATGAGGACAATCAGACTAGGAGAACTGGGAAGGGGGAGGAACGGAGAGAGAGGGAAGGCAAATGTTACTTGAAGTTGGAGAAGTCAATATTCATACCGCTGGAGTGTAAGCTACCCAAGCGAAATATGAGGTGCTGTTCCTCCAATTTGCACTGGGCCTCACTCTGACAATGGAGGAGGCCCAGGACAAAAGGTCAGTGTGGGAATGGGAGGGGGAGTTAAAGTGTTTTTCAACTGGGAGATCAGGTTGGTTTCGGTGGACTGAGCGGAGGTATTCAGCAAACCAATCGCCGAGCCTGAGCTTGGTCTCGCCGATATATAGGAGTCCAGACCTGGAACAGTGGATACAGTAGATGAGGTTGGAGGAGGTGCAAGTGAACCTCTGCCTCACCTGGAAAGACTGTTGGGGTCCTTGGACGGAGTCGGGGGAGGAGGTATAGGGACAGGTGTTGCATCTCCTGCGGTTGCAGGGGAAGATAAAAGATAATAAATGTAGTTATTCCATAATTAGCTAATTTTCAGTTCAATCCCGTGATGATTACTGTGTTTCCCTTCCACTCATCCAGGCTACGGTTCTGCAATTTGTTTCTATTCACAAGGTGTTCCCATTCCACTCAAGAGGTTTACGATTTCTGTGCTGAAGTCCACTCACCGGGTCTGCTTCCCTCAGTTCCTCCTCTCTCCAGCACTCTGGCTCCCATAATCCCTTAATAATTACTGGGACCCTGGTTTATATGTGCTCCTCATCAATTTACTAGGCCCAATTCGTGCTCTTTATCCAGCATACACATTGCAGTACCCACACCGTCTTTAAACTCCTTGGTTTTGCTTCCCACGCCCCATTGAAATGAACACAATTCATTGGAAAATGTATTATTATATTGGATAAAAAATTGAAAGTAGGGTGTAGTTTTAATATAATAACGTTTAGTAGTTGGGAAGTATTCCAGCAGCACCGAAGTTCCACACGTGCATTTCACGTTTCGTTTTAAAGAAAAAATGAATGAACTTTGTCTGGAATCAACCTATTTTAATGAAGGGAGGAAACCCCTTTCATGTGGCTGGTATAAATATTAGAAACCAATACAAAATGACCCTCAGCTCAGGACATCCATCAGCAGAGCCACAGGTGAAATGTCTACTGTATTAAACCTTCAGACTTTTTCCCACAGTATAATCCAGAAGGAAAAGTCAATAACATTCTGAATATCGAAGGGCAGATAAGTAGTAGGGGTTTCAAATGGAATCATTGTTCACAGAGCTCCATCAGCCCACTTGAAGAGGATGAATTTAAAAAGAAGTTTCTGCCATGAGGTGTTGCTGGTGAACATTTTAAAGCCTGGATAGACATTTTGTACCTGATGTAGTGTTGTGCAGTTTTACAAAATATTAAAATTACATCCGATGCAACCTGTAATTAGGTTTGGATTTATAAATGTAAATGTAATTTCTATTCTGTGGGCATCACCAGACTTTGAATTTGACCATCTTTGGCTACAGTCAATGTTTCAGCATCGTATTGAACAAAACATGGTAAACTCTTTGTTGGGTCTGTCTGATGGTTGTTGCCTGACAGTAATCATATTGTAACGTTTGTTATTTATGTTGCCGTTTGCAAATGTTTTATGTTTTGCTCATATTATCAAACACATTAATCTTTTTTAGTGTATTCAAAATGTTAGCAGGTTATTATAGGATACAGTTAAAGGTTAACATGCACATATCATAAATTACAAGGCTTCAGTTGATCCCTTTCTAATGTAGTAATTCATAATGATTATGTAATAAATCTACTAGATACGCCACAAAGCAATTTTCTCTGGCAATTGTAATGTAATGTTACATACAGATCAGAGGTTAATTTTTTTTTTCTTGCAGTATATAGGAATTTTATTGTTTTAAGAATTTTAGTTATTTTTCTTCCTTGCGTAGAAAACAAAAGAAAATGTCATTTTGATTCGGCCAGAATTTTATTGTTTTCTATCTTCCTCATGAAATTGTAGTTTCATCACGAGTGAAATGCAAATTTTGTCACATGTTAAAGCTATCCTCAGGTCTTTCAAACTGACAGATTGTGGTGGATTTGTATTAATGAATTAGGAGAGTTCCTAATGTGCCTGGGGAATAGCTTGGGATTTATAGACCAGTAAATCGCACATCTAGGGTAGGTAAATTACTGCGGGGATTTTAAGGGAAATTATATGATTTGGGATAGTCAGCACAGCTTTGTGCCTGGGAGATGATGTCTCATGAATTTGAATGAATTTTTTAAATAAATAAACACGGACCTTGAGAAGCAAGGACGGTGGATGGTTATTTAGCTTCAGCAAGGCCTTTGATAAGGTTCTACATGGTAGACTGCTTTGGAAGGTTGAATCATATGGGATCCAAGGAGAACAAGATCATTACATATAATTGACTTGATGGTAGTAAGCAGAGTGCAATGGTGGAGGGTTGTATTTTGGACTGGAGACTATTGATCACTGTGCCTCAGGGCTCAGTGCTTCATTCTTCCCATAGAATGTAGAAACAAATAACTGCAGATGCTAGTTACAACACAAAAGGACTCAAAGTGCTCAAAGCAGGTCAAGCAGCATCCCTGGAGGACGTGAATGGTGATATTTTGGGTCGAGAATCTTCTCCAGACTGATTTGGGTGGGGGAGGAGATAGAAGAAGATAGAGAGGCAGGACCTGTGTGGCAGGTTAAAGGTCGACATAGGCGAGGTAGGCGCATTTTGGATGGAACAAAGGCCAAAGATAAGGAAGGAAGGTGTGAGACAGGTTTGAAGAGCCATGGATCTACTACATCCAGTGTTTCCAATGTGGCCTCTGTACATCGGCAAGACCAAATGTAGATTCAATGACAATTTTGCTGATCGCTATACTCAATCTTACAAGGCCTACTGGATCTCCCAGTTGCCAACTATTTCTACTCCACTTCCCATTCCACACTGACCTTTCTATCCTGGGCTTCCTCCATTGCTAGAGTGTGGCCACAGGCAAACTAGAGGAACAGCACCTCATATTCCACTTGGGTATCTTACAACCCAAGAATGGTACGAACATTGAACTTTCTGCAATTACAATCCACAACTCTTCAAATTTGATAACACCTTTCTTATCCCTAGCTTATTTTCCAGCCAGCTGCCTATCTATCTCCCCCTTCCCTCGCCTGCGTTGATTTATTATCTGCCATGCAGTTCCAGCCTCTCCCCTCTACCAGCTTTTTTCTCCCTCCCTGACCTAATATATCACCTATCTATGTTCTCCAGGGATGCTGCCTGACCTTCTGAGTTACTCCAGCATTTTATGGCCTTTCGAAGGTCAATGTGGTTTGTCATCTATGCTGAAAAATGTGAATTTATTATGGGGAACAAGTAAATGGCAGATGAGTTGAACAGGTACTTTGGATCCATGTTCACTAAGGAGGACACAAACAATGTTCCTGATATAGTAGTGACCAGAGGATCTGGGGTGACGGAGGAACTGAAAGGAATCCACATTAGGCAGGAAATGGTGTTGGGTAGACTGATGGGACTGAAGACTGATAAATCCCCAGGGCCTGATGGTCTGCATCCCAGGGTACTTAAGGAAGTGGCTCTAGAAATCGTGGATGCATTGGTGATAATTGTCCAATGTTCTATAGACTCAGGATCAGTTTCTGTGGATTGGAGGGTAGCTAATGTTATCCCAATTTTTAAGAAAGGCGGGAGAGAGAAAACAGGAAATTATAGACCAGTTAGCCTGACATCGGTGGTGGGGAAGATGCTGAAGTCAATTATAAAAGATTAAATAGCCGCACATTTGGATAGCAGTAACAGGATCGGTCCGAGTCAGCATGGATTTACGAAGGAGAGACTTAGAGAAAGTCTCTCCTTCGTAAATCCATGCTGACTCGGACTGATCCTGTTACTGCTATCCAAATGTGCGGCTATTTAATAGCTGCCTATTTGGAAGCAATTTTGGGTATTTTGAGCCAATTTTAAATACACAACATAGCTTTATTTTGTTTTAAAAAAATAACATAACTGGGACCTAATTACATTCAGACTCGGTCTACTTACATAATTCATTTATCATAATAAGTTTGGATGGGACGGGTAGAAAAGGACACTATCCTTTTACTGTCCTTCTTCACTGCCTTCTTCACTTCACCCCCCCCACCCCCCCCACACCCCCAGCTCTGGGCTGCAATTCATAGTTTTATGGATTTCTGCAAAAAAATACAATAGTGAATTTTATATTTCAGTTGAACAATAGAAAGATGATGTCTGAAGAAACTTTGATGGTAAAATTGGAGCATTCCACTTGCCAAGACTATCACTCACATCTTAAGTTATGCAGCTCAAATAGGCACCTGAAGGAATTCAACTGCTCTGGATTAATGCAATATTGAACGATCCAGGAGGTTTCTCACACAGGATGTATAACTGGAGTAGTCTTTGCATAGTAATGAGAAAACCAGGAGGAAGTAAAGTTCGATATCGTTTTGAAGACCAAAGTAATTCTGAAGCTTCCTCAGCTCCCACAAAACTACCATACCTTTCAGGCCCTCTTCTGTTTTCCCCTTCAGGTTAACAGTGAGCAAAGTATTCATGGAAGAGGTACACCCAGAAATGTTAAGGTGCCAGGTTGCTAATTCAAAACGTTCTCAAATGGAGTGAATCAAGAAGGCTGTTTACCAAGTACCAAGAAACTGCAGGTGTGGGAAGCAGGATCAAAAAACAAACTGCAGGGAGATACAGCAGGTCAAACAGCATCTGGAGGGCAAAGTGATGGTTCACATTTCAGGACAATCCAGTCTTGATGCAGTGTCTTGGCCCACAATGTCGACCATTCTTTTGCCTCAAGAGATGTCACTTGAACTGCTAGATTTCTTCCAGCAGTTTGTTTTTAGGCTCGTTACCAACTTTCCAGCAATATTCATATGTGATTGGGACACTAGATTGTATTTCAGTTGAGACATTTTCTGCAATGATCTTAATTAAAAGTTTGTCTCATTTCTTGAGGAGGAATATTAAATGAGCCCTGCTGTTTCTTCAAATTAAAAAGGAAATTTAAAATAAGTGCCGGATCTCCATTTGGTACTCAAATGTGAGATTTGAAATTCATTATTACCCACCAGCTTGCAAATTAGGATCTTGTTTATGACCCAAATATTACTTTAAACAGCCTTATCCGCCTATTCATTGATTTAAAGTAATCACCAAAATAATGAACAGAAACAATCAATGCACATTTTCACAAAATTCAGTGCAAGTATAATTTCCGCTCAGAAAAGATAATTAGTCTGTTATCTTAATTGCTAGACTTTTACATTTGCTTTATTGAGTTATGGCTGCTGGCCCTGTAAGATATTTTATGGTGGCACTTAGAGGGTTTTGTTGAACAGATTTGCTGACAAACCTCCGCCTGGATACAATGGGGATGTCCTGTTTGAAATGCCACGTAACTGGGAAAGAAGCAGCAGATTAGAATCAAGGACAAGCAGCTGTCGGCTGTGGAAGCACAAAGAGGAACATCAGAGGGTACCTGATCCACATGACAAGAATGGTTCAATGAACAACAGTTTGTGGTGAGGCTGCTAATTTTTCATAGTTGCAGCAACATCCATAGTCCATCAAACCCACTAACTATGCCAACAATATTCTCATGCAAATCGTTATTATAAGTGACAATCAACAGTGAAACCAGCACTATTAACTGCATCATGCTTCTAATCACGCTTCCAATCTGAAGAAAAAAAACCTTCCGTCATCACTCTCTGTCTCCCATTGCCGAGCTAATTTTGTATCCTATCAGCTAGCTCACCTTGGATTTTTTCCTTATCTGATACCCTTTTGTCTCCTTTCCATTCCTAGCCTTTGTCACTCTACTTATCTTCCAAACACCCCTCCCTTCACCTCTCATTTGTCAGGCTTGTCCCACCCCCTACTTCTCTTTTTCATTACCCCCCCCCCCCCAGCCTGACCAAGGGTTCTGATGCAAAACGTTGTCTCTCTATTACTTCCACTACCTTCCACTGCCTGACCCACTGAGTTCCTCCAGCATATTTTTTTATCCTTTAATACCAATATACATGACATCTACCTCCTTTTTTCTGATCAGAGCCTCAATCTCCCTTCTCACTCAGGGTTCGCTAATCCTGCAGCTTTAGCCTTCACTCTAGCTGACCCTGAACTCTCCCTATCTCAATTTTATAAGCCTTCCACTTGCCAAATGTCCCTTCACCTGTACACAGCCTCTCCAAATCAATGTTTGCAAGTTTCTGTCCAATACCATTGAAAGTAGAGAGAAACAAAGAACTGTAGTTGCTGGTTTATGAAAAAATAGACAAAGTGCTGGAATATTTTGTGGTCAAGCAACATGTTTGGACAACATGGATCGGTAATGGTTCAAGTCGGGACTCTTTTTCAGACTGTTTCATAGTTGCAGCAACACCCATAGCCCATCAAAAGATGACTCATCTTCTATGGGCACCTGACCATCAATATAGCCCAGATTTTATTTTTACAATTTAGATATATTTTGAGCTTGGGCAACTTTAGTCCCTGGATTGCGTTGGTTAAAAATGTGTTTATTTTCACTGACAATTAATTTCATGCACAATGTCGAGGCCATAGAAAAAATTTATAGGTAACTGAACATAGTACTAGTTGTTGACCAAATGTCTCTCAGAGAAAAAGATATGTGTGAAAACAGGAATAAGAAATTCTGAGAAGCTACCTAACTGAAATGGAGAACACCTTGCTATCAAATTTCCCCAAAACCGCCATGAGGCTTTCATCCAATGATGACTCTCAATTCCTCCTTTCTTTCAGCCAGGTTATTTTTTTCTGGTTCTGAGGAACGTTAGAGAGATGTAGTGTGGAATCTTAACAGAAGAGACATTCCAGAAAGCTGGAGGTGTGCTGCGGTTGGCATCATAGATTCACAGAGTTGTACGGCGCAGAAATAGGACCTTTGGTCCAATATGTACATGATGTCCATGATGCTTACCCCTGCTCTTCCCATTTGCCCACATTAAGCCCTTATCCCTCTTTTCCTTTCCTGTCTAGTGCCTATTGTATCTGTCTCCGCCACCTCCTCTAGCAGCTTGTTCCGTAAAAAAGAACACCACTCTGTATGAAAAACTTGTCCTTCAATCTCTTTTAACATTTCTCCCTCTCACCTTGAACCTATGTCCTCTAGTTTTGGAACCTACTGCCCTGAGAAAAGACTCTGACCATCTACCCTATATATGGTCTTCATAAGTTTATAAATCTTCAGTAGGTAATTCCCCAACTTTCTTTGTTCCAGTTAGAACAAACCCAGCTTTTCCAATTTCTCAGTGGAGCAATTCTGAAATGGTCTTGGCCTGAATCGACACTTATCCATGTTCTCCAGAGAAGTTGCCTGTTGTACTGAGTTACTCCAGCAATTAGCATCCATTTCCAATTTCTCCTTGTAACTAAAGCTCCCCATTCCTGGTAACATATTTAGTGAATCTGTTCACTCTTTCTAATGCTTCCTTCATATAGTGTGAGATCTGAACTGTACACAATACACCAATTGCAGCCTAACCAATGTATTTTACAAATGCAACCTGATATCCCAACTCTCATACTCAATGTCTCTGCCAATGACAATATGATTGTGGCATACCTTCACCACAACCCTATTTACCTGTTTTGCCATTTTCAGGGAACAATAAACTTGCATACAAGATCTCTTCTCTATTTTAACATTTCTAAGGTTTTTACCCTTTACTATAAATGTCCTGCCAGCATTTGATGTCCCAAATGCATTACCTGATACCAGTTTGGATTAAATTCCAACTGTCACTGCCCCACACATCTTTCCAGCTGATCTATGTCTCTTTATATCTTTGGACCACCTTCACTGTCTGCTGAGTATCCCTGACATTTGCAATACCAAATGGACAATCAAACTAAATAAAATGAAAGACTTTTAGATGGAAGGGCAGGAATTACAGAATCAAAAGGACAAGTTAGGCACACCTATCTGCCCGCAGCAAAATAATTTCAATTCAGATCTATAAGAAGCACTTCTGCCAAAAACTTCCAATTCCCCTCCAGCAACATTCACTCCCAATGCTCCAGCATCTTTGAAAGTAGAGTTGAAAAAAGTTGAATCAACCATGAGATTAAACGACACAGCCAGCTCAAGGAATTAAATGGGAATCCCTGTTCCCATTTCTGAGAAGGCTTTACAAGGCACTGATATCTGAATTAGTGCTTGCAATGTTAAATGTGAGTAATATTCTTCATTTTTTTCTGTCTATGAACTTGAGAACTGGAACTAGAAAGTGCAAAAAAAAGTCTGTGGTAAATAACAATAATGTGTTCTGTCACTGAAGCTGGACGTTCCAAGAAAGAGGTAGTTCTTGAACACAGTGGTATAGGACAAGGCTTCTATAATTCCTACCCAACAGTAGCAGCGAGAAGATTGCATGGTGGGGTTCCTTCATAACAGATGCCACCTTATTGGGGCACTGTCTTGGTTAGATACTTTTACTGGAGAGGAGGGCTGTGCCATGATGGATTGGGCTGAGTCCACTTCTCGCTGCAGCCTCTGGAGTTCCTGTGTGTTGGTATTGCCATAACAGGCCATGACGCAACCAGTTAGGATACTTTCTAACATGCATCTATATAAGTTTGTCAGAGTATTTAGTGATGTGACAAATCCCTTCAAACTCTCCTTCTAAGAAAATACAGGCGTTGACTTGGCTTCTTCATGATAGCATCTATGTGCTGAACCCAGGAAAGGTGATCTGGGATGTTAATATCCAGGAATTTGAAGCTGCTGACTTTCTTTTCTGCTAATTCACCATCAAAAACTGGCTCTTGTTCTTCTGACCTCCTTTCTTCTTTTGGTGAAGTTGAGCAAGAGGTTGCTGTGGATGGCACCGCGCAAGTAGGTGCTCAGTCTCTCCTGTATACGGCGTCATGGCCATCAATGATTCAGCTAACAACAGTGGTGTTGTCAGTGAATTTGAAGATGATATGGAAACTGTGTTTAGCCTCACATTCAGTAGGGTAAAGAGAATAGAGTTGGTTATACACACAGGCCTGAGGTGCACTTGTGTGGTAGGACAGATTAAGAGATGTTGCTTCACATCCTCCTCTTACTGCCATTAGTCTGAAGAAGGATCCCGACCTGAAAAGTCACCTATCCACCAGAGGTGCTGCCTGACCCAATGAGTTGCGCCAACATTTTTCTCAATATTCCAGCATCAGCAGTTCCTCGTTTCTCCAGATTGCAGTGCCCATACACCAACAGGCTTGCCATCTCTTCCCCCAGCCTCTTCCCCTTCCCAAATCCCTTTATAACCACACAATGAGTTTGGGCCAATTAGATTAGTAAGAAGTCCCCGATGCAACAAATTAAAGGTCAAAAACAGAGATAAATCACGTGAAATTACTTTGCAATTACATAGTCTTTCTGTTGGAATCTTCAAACAAATGTCTGTTTACAACTCAGTCTCCAGTAATCGTGATCGCCAATTTATTTGTATAATTAATAGACAGAGGCCTAATCAGGTGGAAATTAATGAAAATCATGTTCGTGATGTGATATTATTTAGGTCTCATTTGCATACATGTATACAGCCACAAATAGGCAGGCACTTCTTTTAAGCATTAACATTGCAATCGTGGCATTGAATACAATGTGAAATCAAAAATCTGACATAACTGAGCTCTGTCCAATTTCTCTAATTAGCAATGCCCACTGAATACCAAATAAACATGCACTATTGAGCAGAAAATCAATCCCATTGTCACCGTACAGTCAAATAGCTAAAGAAATCTGATTCCCTCAGAGTGCACTTACAATGTAAAAATCCCTCCAATCACCTATGATTCTTCCCATTCACATGCTACTTTTTAAAGACTAATTAAATTAAAATGACCAAAAATATATGTAAATTGAAACAAAATCATTATCAAAAAAATCATATTTCTCCAAATATTTATTCTTAATTATGTCACTTTGGAAACATCCAGAACATAATGTGATCTTTTTAGAATTGTGCATCATCTATAAGATCTGCAAAAGAACATGCACTATTTTGAACAAATGCAAAGAAGGAGTTCCCAGAATTACATTATATATCATCTAATAACAATGTCACATTCTCTTTTGCATCTCTAAAGAATACGTTACATGTGTCTGCCTATAGGTATTCATATAAATGAATATGAAAATGCTTTTATTGCATATCCAGCAAACTGTACAAATATGCAAACTGGGGACAGGAGTAGGATATGCAGTTCCTCATGTCTGCTCTGACATTTAATAAGATCATGGCTGACCTGATAGCATCCTCAACTTTGCAATACCACATTTGTGAGAACTCTTTAATCATTTGCTTATCAAAAAACATCTACTTTTTTCCACCATTGAGGAAAAGATTCACAGGAGACCCACATGGTTTGCTCCTAAGTTGTTAATACAAAGTTTTTGCTCACAGCATGTGTATTTTGGAAGTGCTAAATCAATTTATTCCTTGTTAGCACGTGTTGGGTGCATGCTTTTGTGAGATATGTGCATCTGATGAAAATCTTGCCTTTTCTGACATCATGTTTGAGGCTGTGACCTTTGCATCTGATCGCTGTCAGAGGTTAATACACAGCCAGTGAATCACTGCACAGAGGATTAGCAACATACACGCTGGATCAATAATAAGCATCGGGATACTGACTGTAAGATTTTGCTCACAGAGAAGAACAAATGTTCTCCGCAACTCCCTTGTCAATTCTTCCTTTCCCTCCCGTACCACCCCCTCCCCGGGCACTTTCCGTTGCAACCGCAGGAAATGCAACACCTGTCCCTTCACCTCCCCCCTCGACTCCATTCAAGGACCCAAGCAGTCGTTCCAGGTGCGACAAAGGTTCACCTGCATCTCCTCCAACCTCATCTACTGCATCCGCTGCTCTAGATGTCAGCTGATTTACATCGGGGAGACTGAGCGGAGGTTGGGCGATCGTTTCGCCGAACACCTCCGCTCAGTCCGCAATAACCTACCTGAACTCCCGGTGGCTCAGCACTTCAACTCCCCCTCCCATTCCCAATCCGACCACTCTGTCCTGGGTCTCCTCCATTGCCAGAGTGAGCAACACCGGAAATTGGAGGAACAGCACCTCATATTCCACCTAGGTTGCTTGTGTCCCGATGGCATGAACGTTGAATTCTCCCAGTTTTGCTAGCCCTTGCTGTCTCCTCCCCTTCCTTAATCCTCGAGCTGTCTCCTCCCATCCCCCCGCCCTCGGGCTACTCCTCCTCCCTTTTTCCTTCCTTCTCCCCCCCCCCCCCCCCCCCCCCCCACCCCCTATCAGTCTGAAGAAGGGTTTCGGCCCAAAACGTCGCCTATTTCCTTCGCTCCATAGATGCTGCTGCACCCGCTGAGTTTCTCCATCATTTTTGTGTACCGAAGAACAAATGTAGATGGTTTAGTTTAGTTTAGTTTAGAGATACAGCGTGGAAACAAGCCCTTCGGTCCACCGGGTCTACGCCGACTAGCAATCCCCGTACACTAATGGGCCTGTCCCACTTTAATGGACTAGTTTTAATGGAATTCACCAATGACACCTGGCGACAACCTACGACAGCAACATGTTGCATATGTGTGACAGGCCCATTACACTACCCTGCACTCACGAGGGACAATTTCCTCATTTACCAAGCCAAGTTACCTACATACCTGTACATCTTTGGAGCGTGGGAGGAAACCGAAGATCTCGGAGAAAACCCACGCAGGTCACGGGGAGAACGTACAAACTCCGTACAGACAGCACCCGTTGTTGGGATCGATCCCAGGTCTCCGCCGCTGCAAAAGCTGTAAGGCAGCAACTCTACCGCTGCGCCACCATGCCACCCTAAGGTTTAGCATGCTAGAGGAAGCCATAAGAAGCAATCAACCCAAATCTGGTCAAAGACTATTAAAAAATAAACCAGAGAGATCAACATCTGAAATGAAGCCTCAAGAACTCGATACCTGTGATGCAAAGAGTTGTGGCCCATGCTCAAGTGGTCACAGAAGCTGCTCTCTTAATACATGCACTAATAGACATTGATTTTCCACTTCTCCAATGATCACACTTGCATCCACCATGTCATGCACATTTACAGTGAATGAACCATGTTTATCATTTCACATCCATTCCCCATCCCCTCCCTCCACACACATGTACGCTGACTAGTACAACTATCTTTCAATTTACTTGCAGCTCATGAGCTTAGACACTTGCTTAGAGGATCATTTGCTCAGAGAGGCTGTTGAGAATCATGGACTTGGCTATCATACATTCAATGGATCAGAAATTATTATGAGTAATGATGTGCTCATGTCAAATCCTACTCTTCCAGCGAACCAGTTGTCTAGTCTGCTTGGTCTTGCCAATGTAAAAGAGACCACACGAGGAGCACCAAATGCAGTAGATTAGGTTTGAAGAAGTAGGAAAAGAGTTGAAGGGAGGGTCATTGACGCATCCTGCGACTACCGGGGAAAGTGGTTTCAAAGTGAAACAAGGAGTTGTGGAGAGAGTGGTCACAGGAAAAAGTGGAAAGTGGTGGAGATGGGAAGATGAATGAATGAATATGAATAAGTTTATGAAAGAATAATGAATTAATAAATTTATTGGTCAAGTATTCACATACAAGGAATTTGCCTTGGTGCTCCGCCCGCAATGGACAATGACATACAGTGACAGTTAGGAATGACACATAAAATATTAAACATTAATAATAAAACACTTTGATTAAACATGTGAATTAAATAAAATACCACAGCAAAAGGAGGCTACAGATTTTTGGTTATTGAGTAGAGCTACTACTCGTGGAGAAAAGCTGTTTTTATGTCTGGCTGTGGCAGCTATGACTATCCGGAGTCGCCTTCCAGAGGGGAGTGCTTCAAACAGTTTGTGGCCAGGATGAGTGGGGGTTCGGAGATGGTCTTACCCGCTCGCTTCCTGGCCCTTGCAGTGTACAATTTGTCAATGGAGGGAAGGTTGCAGCCAATAACATTCTCATCTGATTATACAATTCGCTGCAGCCTCCGGATGTCGTGCTTGGTGGCTGAGCCAAACCAGACCATGATGGAGATGGGGAGGACAGACTCTACGATGGCCATATAGAATTGGACCATTATTGCCTGTGACAGATTGTGCTTCCTGAGCTGTCGCAAGATGTACATCCTCTATTGTGACTTTTTGACTGTGGAGTCGATGGTAGCCCCCCATTTAAGGTCCTTGGAAATGATGGTTCACAGGAACTTAAAAGACTCCACAGATGTGACTGTGGTGTTGTTGATGGTGAGTGGGGTGAGGGGAGGGGGAGCTCTCCTAAAGTCTACAATCAATTCCACTGTCTTAAGAGCATTGAGCTCCAGGTTGTTGCGATGGCACCAGGCCGGCAGCTGTGTCACTTCCTGTCTGTAGGCAGATTTTTCCCCATCCTGGATCAGTCCAATCAGGGTTGTGTCGTCCGCAAGCTTGAGAAGCTTGACAGGTGCAGTGGAGGTGCAGTCATTGGTGTAGAGAGAGTAGAGGAGAGGAGAGAGTACGCAGCCTTGCGGTGCTCCTATGCTGAGGGTTTGCGGGTCAGAGATGTGCTTTCCCAGCCTCACATGCTGCTTCCTGTCTGTCAGGAAGATGGTGCTCCACCGACAGAGGGGTTCAGGCACAGTCAACTCGGAAAGATTGGAGTGTAGTAGCTCTGGCACAATGGTGTTGAATGCAGAGCTAAAATCAACAAACAAAATCCTCGCATAGTCTAAGTGATGGAGGATGAAGTGCAGGCCCAGGTTGACTGCATCATCCACGGATCTATTGGCCCGATATGCAAACTGCAGAGGGTCCAGCAGGGGGTTTGTGATATTTTTCAGCTTGGCCAGCACATGCCTTTCAATGGTCTTCATGATTACAGAGGTCACTGTGACAGGCCTGTAGTCATTAAGACCAGTACAGTACGGAGGGGATAAGTAATTGGGTGTGAAGTTGGTGATTGTATACTCATCGAGGCTTGTGGTTGCTTCCCTGAACACATTCCAATCCGTGCAGTCAAAGCAGGATATTAGGTTCTCAATGCCCTCTTTTGTCCACCTTTACGTTGTTCTGACCACAGGCTTAGCAGATTTTAGTTTCTGCCTGTAGGTCGGAATAAGGTGAACTAGACAATGATCAGAGAGACCCAGACCGGCCCGGGGAACAGAGCGATATGCGTTCTTGATTGACGTGCCATAGTGGTCAAGTGTTCTCTCCCCTCTGGTGGAGACGTTTGCTACTATCAGCAGTGGCGTACGGATGTTGGAAGGACGTAAATTATTCGCAAAAAGTGACAGGCAAATACAGGATGCTATTGCCTGCTAGAGGGAAATATATAATGAAAAGAAGAAACAAACTGAAGTCAAAACTTGGTATCTTCCTGAAGAAAACACTATGCCTGCGAAACAATCAACAAGTGTCAATGCCCCAGTGCTTTCTCCCACTATTCTCAAGCATTATCACATGAGAGAGAATGTTTGGTAGGTTTGGTGTATTAAATGCATTTTCGACTTGCGATATTTTCGATTTACGATGGGTTTATTGGAAGGTAATCCCATCATAAATTGAGGAGCACCTGTACAGAGCAGTGTTTGATGATGAAGGTAGTGGCTTCCACTCCAGCTGTGTTGATGATCCTCCAACATATTATTGCTGAACTGGAAGCTGAGGCCACAGCATGATATGCTCATACAATCGCCATAATGAATCTGGATATCATTAATCACAGGGATTTTGAGGCTGTAATAGCTTCTGTGATTTGTCTTCCAGTAGCTTTCTCGGTCAGTTCATGGCCACGGTCCCTGCAATATACACAAGTCTGTGCTGTATAAATTGGCTGCCTTCTCCTAAACTGACAGCAAACATCCATCCACCACACTCAACTCGCATCACATGCTGAGCCAGCTAAGCTCAGAACTGCTCGCAGTCGCTCTTCATAGTCATTCTGAACCTTCCACATGACACCTACAGTTTGGCTGGAGCCATGATAAAAGCACCTCATATAAGTAGATCAAGTAAAAACAATTGGAAAACAGATTTCAAAAGAATCACATCACTTCATAACCTTGGGGCATTAAAGCACAGAATCCCTTACAGCTCATGAGGAGGAATGGTACATGTGGAGAAATTGGTACATGTGACAATAGACAAACGTTGAAACCTTGAATGAGATCCTCAAGTGAATCTGAATACATCTACGTCAGTCCCCTCCATCATTGTCTGCTGTCAATACAAAGGCTCCCATTGACCAGATATGATAATATCCAGAGATCCCTGAGCTTTCCAAACGTGTTGAGGACCCTTTTTAGTGTCTCTATTGGAGTGCTGGTAGCTTTAATTATAACTAGACTAAGTGGGTCCCTGTCACACAGGAGGCCTGGTCCCCCAACGCAAACGTTCCCCCTACGCAATATTTCACCACTCACCCATAGCCCCTAACTGCGCAGGCATAGCTCATTTCCCCTCATCCACAGCTCTCTCTCCCCTTCCTCTTCACTCTTTCTTCTTTCCCATCTCCTCTTCCCCTCCCCTCCCCAATCCCTCCCTCACCATTCCCCTACCCTCTGTCACTCCCTCCCTCCCTCCATAAATCCTCTCACCTCCCTACCCGGCTCCTATCCCTATACCCCACCTCCCGCTCTACTCACCTACCCCTTTCCCCCCCACTATCCCTCATCACCTCCCCCACTGCCCTCCTCTCCCTCTATTTAACACCCCCTACCTCCCGCACTCCCTCTATTCCCCCTACTCCACCACTCTCCCTCCTCACCTCCCCCCTCAACTCAACGGGACAGGCAGCATCTCTGGAGAGAAGGAATGGGTGACGTTTCCAGTCGAGACCCTTCTTCAGACCGACATCTCAGTCTGAAGATGGGTCTCAACCCGAAATATCACCCATTCCTTCTCTCCAGAGATTCCGCCTGTCCCGCTGAGTTACTCCAGCATTCTGTGTTTACCTATGCCTGTGTCTTCACCTAAAATGGCACCTCTGTTTCTCTTTCTACAGATGCTGTCTGACCTACTGTTTAATTCCAACATTTACCATTTTATATCAGACTTCCTGAATCCAATTTTATTTTTCTATTTTTATTATTTGTGCCACAGCTAAACTCTTTGTGCTGAGGAACATTGGCTGTACAGGTGCCAATCCAAGTTTACCCTATCCTCCATGAGCTATTTGTTCCTGAGTGCATCTCACAATTGATTTTTTGCTACAAATCAATCACATGGTGCTTATTAAGCTGCTGTTTATGTGATTGAATTTCTTGGACTCAAATCCATATATCTGAAATGTTACCAATATTTCAAAGATGTATCGCTTTTTTAAATAAATGTAGACCACAGGACAATCAGCAGATTCTAATCTCTCTGTTATTTGACGACACAGAGCTGCTTTGTTGCTTGTTTGTTATAGAAAGAAATGGCCTCTTTATTTTTTTTTGTCCGTTGTTACCTTCTTCATATTTATTCCAGCTTTAATGGATCCTAAAGTGCAGACCCTTTGAAACAATTACATATCTAGGCCTGCAGAACAAAGGCTTATTTTGCATGTGTTCTACCAAGGGATACTAAAAAACAAATAAGATCAAATGAGAGATTCAACTATATTTAAATTGCTATGCAATGCTCCTCATTTGTCTTTCATCTTTTCATGTGAGGTAAGACTATACAATTTTTAATGAACTATAATGAGTAGATGAAATGGAATCAAACCCATAATCAGTGGGTGCCACTGGGACTCACAGCTGGACTGTTATAAATTCTGGATATATGTTCAAGGAAAAACAATATCTTTGAGACACCTAGAGGACATTTTCATGCCACCTGGTAACCAAAAACAGAATTTGCCACAAGTAAAATTACTTTGTGCTATTTCTACTCCTGGATAAACAATTGGAGAAGGCTCTCATCAAGTGAAAGACTGTACTCAGTAGCATTCTGCAATCCATCTCATTCAGGAGGTCTGAAGAAGGCTCTCGACCCAAAAAGGCACCTATTCCTACTCTTCAGAGATGCTGCCTGTCCCACTGAGTTACTCCAGCTTTTTGTGTCTATCGTCGGTTTAAACCAGCATCTGCAGTTCCTTCCTATGCATTCAGTAGTCAGTCCTGTTTACCCATTAAAATATGGACTGTTATTTTCAGTACAAATAAATTATTATACAGGGCACCACGAGATTATAAGGTGGTAAACCGTAATGTTGGTTAAAGATTTGCATATCTTTAAATAGCATGCTATTATTCCATCGGCACAACATGAAGATTTGAATGTCTCAGAGACTTAAAATAAATTTGATTAGATGTGCATAAAGATTTCCAAGTCTGCGTTTACACTGCATAAAATCCATCTAGGTCTAATTAGAATCTTGTAAAGCAACCCAGATTTTCTAACGTATCAGTCAAGCTGTAAAATAACACATTTTTTCTAATGTATCAGTCAAACCATGGGCAGGCTTGGCAGTTTTAAATTCACTTTGCAGCCAGCTGCAGAAATCCCACAATTTAGTGAACTAGCTGCAATATTCAGGTCTTGTTCAGGATGGAACTGCAGATGCTGGTTTAAATCGAAGGTAGACACAAAATGGTGGAGTAACTCAGCGGGACAGGCAGCATCTCTGGAGAGAAGGAATGGGTGATGTTTTGGGTCCAGACCCTTCTTCAGACACCGTGTAACAGCTGTGTAACAGCTTTATTGAGTTTTGAGTAGGCTGGTATTGAAAAATAAACATCCGTGATGCCCAGAGCATTTGCTTTGATATCAAAACAAATTGCAAAAATCATGTTTAATAAGTGCGATAGTTTAAACATGAGGAGTGGGGGAGCAGGGAGATAGAGGGGGGTGGGGGGGGGGGAGGGAGTGACTGAGGGTAGGGGAAAGGAGAGGGAGGTAGAGGTGAGGGAGGGAGTGGAGGAGGGGAAGAGGAGAGGGGAGAGAAAAGGGAGGGTGAAGAGAAAGGGGAGGGAGTGTTTGAGACGCGCCTGCACAGTTGGGGGCTATGGGTGGGTGGTGGAATATTGCGTTGGGGGAACGGGTTGCATTAGGGGAACGGGTGAGTGGTGGACCTACCAAATTAACGGCGACCAGCAATGCCCGCATACTAACACTATCCTACACACACTAAGGACAATTTACAATTTTACCAAGCCAATTAACCTATGTCTTTGGAGTGTGGGAGGAAACCGGAGATCCCAGAGAAAACCCATGGAGGTCACAGGGAGAACGATCAAACTCCGTACAGACAGCAACCATAGTCAGGATTGAACCCGGGTCTCTGGCGCCGTGAGGCAGTAAAGGACCTGTCCCACTTGCCGATTTTTTAGGCAACTGCCGGCGACTGTCATAGTCGTAGCAGGTTGCTGAAAAACCGGTGACAACCTACGTCATCCTGGCGACAACCTACGACAACACCTACGTCAGTAGATGTCAAACTACGCTCATGTTGAGCGGCGACCAGAAGGACCCTGCGAATTTTTGAGCGACAGAGGAGACTACTCCCAGCGACCACCGGCGAGCATGTGGCGACAAACTAATCGCCTGCAGTTGCCTAAAAAATCGCCTATGTGGGACAGGCCCATAACTCTACCGCTGCGCCACTATGCCGCCTTATTTCTCTTATTCGCTGCATTAACCAAGTCAAGTCTGACAAAGATGACATGAAGTTTAGAAATAAAGTGACCTAATATCTTCACTATCTTAAATGTCAAAAAGAGAGCCACCCAATTAAATCCCACCTTCCACCACTGTTGCTGCTACAGCAAGGGTTCCCAACCTGGGGTGAATTTACCCACAAGGGGGTAAATTTCACCTACCCAGGGGGTAAATTTGTCGATTCTGGACTTGTCCATATTTTTTCTCATTGACTGACTAGATTTGGTTCTGGTATGTCGGCATCTGTTCATAAATAAGTGAAATAACAATGTTATGTGCTATTAAAGTTTCCAGGGGTAAACGGCATGAAAAAGGTTGGGAACCCCTGCTCTACAGGACATTTGATACAGCGAGGGTTTTTCCCTCTTCCACTTTAGGCAGTAAATTCAAGACATCAACAAAGCAACATTTTTTGATTCCTCATCTCCTCTCTAATCTTTCTATCAATTACTTCAAATCTGTGCCCTCAGATTTCTGACTCCTTATACATCTTATTATTTCCTCTGAGCACCTCAGAAATTTTAGACACCTGATAAATCTCCTTTCAAATTCCTCTGTTCCAAGGCAAACTACGCCAGTTTATCCATTCTTTCTGGATAGCTGGCAAGATTTCTCATATGCATCTTAGGATATAAAATACAGACAATTGGTCATCAAGTCACAATCGGTGGTAGGACGACAGATGGCACAATGGGCTAAGTGCTCGGCTGGCGACCGGAAGGTAGCCGGTTCGAATCCCACTTGGAGTGCATACTGTCGTTGTGTCCTTGGGCAAGACACTTCACCCACCTTTGCCTGTGTGTGAATGTGTGTGAGTGATTGGTGGTGGTCGGAGGGGCCGTAGGCGCAGATTGGCAGCCACGCTTCCGTCAGTCTGCCCCAGGGCAGCTGTGGCTACAGAAGTAGCTTACCACCACCGAGTGTGACTGAGGAGTGTATGAATAATGCGATGTAAAGCGCCTTGAGTATTAGAAAGGCGCTATATAAATCCCATCCATTATTATTATTATTATTAAGTCTATGCTAGCTCCCAAGGAATAGCCGTCAACCCCTTTCCCATCTTCTAATTTTCTTATAATTTGTTCTTTCTCGCAGGTCTATTAACTCCCCACTAAATCTTCTACTACTTACCAAAATAATTTTCAGTAGTCAATCGACCCAGAAGCACATTTTTAGGTGTGAGTGAACAAACAGCACCCTGGGAGAAACCCGTACAGTTTTAGTGAGACCATGAAGATTCCACACAGATAGCACCCTTAGTCAGAATCTCCTCTCACTACCTGCTCTCGTTTTATATGCTATCTACTAAATAAAGCCATGCAGTATGTTTTCCATTAACCCACATTAACCCATTATGTTTTCCATTAATCCACTTATTGGTGTTCGCAACTAGTTTTAAAAATCTATGGGTGAACTTCAAGTTCTCTCAGTTCCTCTGCATTCTTGGTATCCTGACATTTATTATAAATGCCCTTACCTTGTTGCACTCTCCAAATATATTCCTTCACATTTCTCTGCATTAAATTGTATTTGTTTGGCCAATTGACCAGTCTATCAATATCTTCCTTTGGTGTAAAGCTTTCCTCATCACCGTCAACATCTAGCCAATTTTCATCAAAAACACTACCTTCTGCTTCTTACCACTGAGTCTTGCATTAGGTATTCCACATACTCTTCAATCTCTTGGGCTTCATTTTTCTAATTAGCATGCCTTGTGAGACCCTGCCAAAAATCTTGCTAAAATCCTGTTGGGCTAAATTCAACAATTTCTTGTTCTCTCCCCAAAAGTGGGGGGCCAAGTGGATGGCACAGTTTATTTACAGTCCAGAGTACTGGATTGATTTTAATCTCAGGTGTTGTTTGTGTTTTCTGTGACTGCATGTATTTCCTCTGCTTGCTACAATTTGATCCCATATTCCAAAGTTGTGCTCATAGTTAATTAACTCTTACAAATTATCCCTTATTGTAGGCAAGTGGAAAAGGAACCAAGGGGGAGATGATGGACATGTGGCCAAGAATGGATTCAGGGCTGAAGGACAGTGAAGAGAAAGAGACAGTGAAAATACTGAAAATATGACTACTTTGTTGTCGCTGACATGTACCCAGGGCGGAATGGTTTCCTCCCATGTCATAATAATGAGTTAAAAAAATCAGTTTATTTGGGTTGAACACACAACTGTGGTTTGCAATGGAGCACATCCACTGCTCTGATTCACCCATTCACATGCACCAGAATTGCAATGCAGACCTATTCCTGATGTGGAGCCATAATGTACATTTGCTGTCATGGAAATTATTGAGCTGAGATTTTTTTTTAAATGCACACAATAAAAATGAAAATAGGCCTACTTTGGGAATATTTGAGGAAAGCTGGTCTGTTGAGTTGATGTCCAAACATTAAATACAAAAATCACCTTCCGTTTTTCAAACATTATTTACTATTCATTGCCTAGTGAGTAATTGAAGTATGCCAGACATTTTTTTAAATTTGTTTTGTAAGCTACCCACTTGTATTAATAACGCTTGTCATTTACTGTTATTAAGCAGCTGAAAGCATGAAAGCAAAAATGCCACATTATCCAGTAATAGCCATAATTTTCATTTATTTTCTATTTATCTGAAGGGCACGGTTTTCATGCCAAGGGTGGCGGGTATATGAAACGAACTGCCAGAGAAATGGGTTCCCATGAGATTACAACATTTAAAAGACATTTTGATAGCAACATGGATAAAAACGTTTTGAAGGACATGAGATAAACACAAGCAAATGGGATGTTAGATTGTATGGAAGATGTAGACTGAAGGGCCTGTTTCCATGTTGCAGGCCTCTATGAATTTATATGTGCATATATCACTGAAATGGGCAATAAGTTAGAGGAAAGATTAAAACAGGTAGCTGGGTTACATGAATAAGGAAATAATGATCAACCTTTCTTAAACATTTTGGTACAACTGGAATGACGCTCGACTTTAAGAAAGCTGTGAAGGTTTTAGGGAGGATAAAGAAGCGATTTACTCGAATTATTCCAGGGACGAAGGGCTTTAATTACACTAACAGTGGAAAGACTGAGGTTGATTTCTTTGAACAGAGGAGGTGCGACAGAGATATTTAACATTTTGAAGTATTTAGACAGAGTAAAGAGACTGCTTCCATTGGAGGGAGGGTAAAGAGGCTAAGGACATAGAATGAAAATAATTGATGCAAAAACCAAAACTGATACGCAAAATGTGTCCATAGCGATTAGTTAAAATGCAGAAGGCGCTTCTTTGGCAATGGAGACAAATCCAATCGTGCCATTTACAAGGGGCTCAGGTTAGTTCTTGCAAATAAATCATTTCCAGGGCTGCAATGAAAGGGCAGGAGACCTCCAAAGGCATAACGCCAATTGTCCCCTTCTATGAAGTAGTCTGTGATTCAATAAGATGTGGTTTTAATATAGGCACAGTATTACTTCAAGAACTACAGGATGTCACTTTTCTTTCAGAAGCTCAAAAATGAATGATCACCCATTTTTCTCATTACATTGCAGGAACCTGAAGCATTTCATATTTCACGAGCTAGTTGTCAGAATCCTTTTATTCAATAAAAAAATCCCAAGACCTGATATAGAGCACCTGCCATACTTTGCAATATTGTGTAAAAATCATGGTTGATATATTGCAAATTTAATTGCTATATAGCACACAGAAAAATAATAAAATTTCTGCAAAATATATTACAGGCAATCATGTGCATTTCTGCTTTAATGGGACCAGCTCAACTCACAAGCTTTAAACTGGCAGTTAGAAGTATTTTATCCACTGTGCAGCCAACTACATTCAGATATTTTCGAAGCATGCAGCAAATCCAGCAAGCTTTACACCTACCATCAAATAGCTAACCACAGGATCAGGTTGCCTAGAAACAACCTGATTATTACCAGTCACAGTAGGTTACGGAAATGTTTTTACCTGTTCCTTCAGGACCATTTGTCAAGACTCATTAAAGTGACATGGGCAAAAAAATGCATGCGTTACTGAGGCTTCATACAATAAACAGCGCTGCCCTTTGAATCAGAATTTGAAATGCTTAGCAAATAAAGCATAGTAATTTTTGTTCATTACAAATCTTCATATATCTGGGGTGAGCAAGATATCATTATTACATTACTGAACCTCAGGCATGTTCCAAAATGAAAAAGGAAAATACTAATGGCATTCCCTGAAAATCATTTTTGATAGTTGTGACAGCTGTCATACTGTAAACACCAAGGGCAGAAATACTATCTAATAACGTATCTGTATTCTGCTCAGTTATTCTTCAGATGCACTTGCAGTTAAACTACAACTTTCAATCTGATATTATCATTACTATTTGTTTGAAATAAATATGTTTCTTCATTTCACTCTGACAGTTATATATCAAAGATTTATATCTGTGAATTTGATTCATGATGTCTTCCAGAAACATTATATGCAGAATATGTTCTTGCCATATGTTAAACGGCAGTTATCTTTATAAATCGCAATTTTCCTCACTCAGGTAAAGTGATCCCTATCATGATAAGTGTACATATCAGCCTTTACGTTGATCATAGCAAATAAAACTACTTGGTTTCTTTCTCATATTTAGCTGTGACAATGATATTGGGAGATAATTAAAAATAAATACATTTTAGCCAATCAGAAACAGTGTCATGGAAAAAGCCATTATTATCATTGTTATCAAGGTTATTATCATCATTATCAAGGTTATTATCATTGATGATGATGCTTGGGAATGGAAATCTTTGCTGTTTTGGTCTCTTAGACAACGCTTCTGGTAGTGCCAATCTTACCCAACTAAGAGACCCTGAGGTCTTGGTGCCAACTAAAGTGTGCTCTGCTGCACGAGAAATAGCTACCACTACTAGAAACAAAAAAAATATCTTTACCTTTTCACGGGAGTGCCAAATTGCAAGATATATCAATGTTAATTATTCTTACCAACTAATTCCAACCAAAAACCCAAGAAGAAAATGATGAGATTAATGTTTCAGTTGCTGGCCTTTTATCAGAACACAATACTTTATTTTAGCAAGTGCTGAGAGAATTATTGTTCAAGATAGCATGGGTTCCTTTTACCTTGTACTAAATTAAACAATGCTCAGATGATGAATATAGAATGGACCGGAAGTCATGACCAGCTTCTGAATAAAGATCAAGTTTACCTGTAGTGAGCCTGACAGCACATTGCAGTGTAAAACCAGATGGATTCCTAGAGATGAGTCCAGCGACTCCACAGGACCCACCACCACAAGATACCTTGTGAATGTTGTGCACACAACATTGAAATGAATGGGAAAACACTATCTGTGATGTCCACCTTGATTCATGAATTTTGTGGCATTTCCCATCTGTGGTGCTGGGAAAACTAGACTACTACAGTCCTGTGATAATCTCCACTAAGTTTCAGAACTACTGCAGATTACAGTTGAAGCATCTGAAGCATGAGGCTTAAACTCAACACCGGCAGAACACAGGGACTACACCAACATGCCACTGGTTTACAACAACATCCCCAGTTTATTGTCCGAACCTCCCTCTGAGACCATCAAACACATAAACATTTCCCATATCACAGAGACATGTTCAGTGAAAGTCGACAATGATGAAAAGCACTAACACCTGTAATGCACCAACACATCACTTGCCTAGCCAAGTAAAAGGGAGTTTAAAAAAGGGTGGCACAGTGACCATATAAACAAAACCATATAACAATTACAGCACGGAAACAGGCCATCTCGGCCCTACAAGTCCGTGCCGAATAACTTTTTTCCCTTAGTCCCACCTGCCTGCACTCATACCATAACCCTCCATTCCCTTCTCATCCATATGCCTATCCAAATTATTTTTAAATGATACCAATGAACCTGCCTCCACCACTTCCACTGGAAGCTCATTCCACACCGCTACCACTCTCTGAGTAAAGAAGTTCCCCCTCATGTTACCCCTAAACTTCTGTCCCTTAATTCTGAAGTCATGTCCTCTTGTTTGAACCTTCCCTATTCTCAAAGGGAAAAGCTGGTCCACATCAACTCTGTCTATCCCTCTCATCATTTTAAAGACCTCTATCAAGTCCCCCCTTAACCTTCTGCGCTCCAGAGAATAAAGACCTAACTTATTCAACCTTTCTCTGTAACTTAGTTGTTGAAACCCAGGCAACATTCTAGTAAATCTCCTCTGTACTCTCTCTATTTTGTTGACATCCTTCCTATAACTGGGTGACCAAAATTGTACACCATACTCCAGATTTGGTCTCACCAATGCCTTGTACAATTTTAACATTACATCCCAGCTTCTATACTCAATGCTCTGATTTATAAAGGCTAGCATACCAAAAGCTTTCTTTACCACCCTATCTATATGGGATTCCACCTTCAAGGAACTATGCACGCTTATTCCCAGATCCCTCTGTTCAACTGTATTCTTCAATTCCCTACCATTTACCATGTACGTCCTATTTTGATTTGTCCTGCCAAGGTGTAGCACCTCACATTTATCAGCATTAAACTCCATCTGCCATCTTTCAGCCCATTCTTCCAAATGGCCTAAATCACTCTGTAGACTTTGGAAATCCTCTTCATTATCCACAACACCCCCTGTCTTGGTATCATCTGCATACTTACTAATCCAATTTACCACACCTTCATCCAGATCATTGATGTACATGACAAACAACAAAGGACACAACACAGATCCCTGAGGCACCCCACTAGTCACCTGCCTCCAACCCGACAAACAACCATCCACCATTACCCTCTGGCTTCTCCCATTCAGCCACTGTTGAATCCATCTTGCTACTCCTGCATTTATACCCAACAGTTGAACCTTCTTAACCAACCTCCCGTGAGGAACCTTGTCAAAGGCCTTACTAAAGTCCATATAGACAACATCCACTGCTTTACCCTCGTCAATTTCCCTAGTAAACTCTTCAAAAAATTCAAGAAGATTAGTCAAACATGACCTTCCAGGCACAAATCCATGCTGACTGTTCCTAATCAGACCCTGTTTATCCAGATGCTTACATATATTATCTCTAAGTATCTTTTCCATTAATTTTCCCACCACTGAAGTCAAACTAACAGGTCTATAATTGCTAGGTTTACTCATAGAACCCTTTTTAAACAATGGAACAACATGCGCAGTACGCCAATCCTCGGGGACTATTCCCGTTTCTAATGACATTTGAAATATTTCTGTCATAGCCCCGGCTATTTCTACACTAACTTCCCTCAATGTCCTAGGGAATATCCTGTCAGGACCTGGAGACTTATCCACTTTTATATTTTTCAAAAGTGTCAGTACTTCTTTTACTTTGAAACGCATAGTACCCATAGCTACTCTACTAGTTTCCCTTACCTCACATAATTCAATATCCTTCTCCTTGGTGAATACCGAAGAAAAGAAATTGTTCAATATCTCCCCCATCTCTATTGGCTCTGCAGATAGCTGTCCACTCTGTCTCTCCAATGGACCAATTTTATCCCTCGTTATCCTTTTGCTATTAATATAGCTGTAGAAACCCTTTGGATTTACTTTCACCTTACTTGCCAAAGCAACCTCATGGCTTCTTTTAGCTTTTCTAATTTATTTCTTAAGATTCTTTTTACGTTCCTTATACTCCTCACATGGTGGAAGAGTTTCTGCCTTACAGCTTCAGAGACCTGGGTTCAATCCTGACTATTGGTGCCGTCTGTACAGAGTTTGTAAGTTCTCCCGTTCTCTAAACTAAACTAAAATCAAACTAAAATCAAAACCTGAAACCTGGTACAAATGGTCCACCAGACAGCAATAATCCCAGCAATCCATATTCTTCCAAGACTAGGATTACCAACAGAAAATACGGTAGAGATACACCTAATTTGTACCCACAAAATGCTTCAAATCTCTGGAAGAATTAGCAAACCATATCAGCATAGTCTCCCAGGCCAACATCTCCAGCACTGAGAACATTACTGCACTCACCCAACTTTGTCAGTCAGACCATGCCATTCGCATGCCTGAAGCTGGACTCCTGAAGTAATTTCAAGAGATTACCAAGAAGATAGAGGAAAAGATACAAGGATGCTCTTAAAGCCTTTTTGATAAATTGCAATATCTCCTCAAAATCCAGATGTGACATAATGAGGCCCATTTACACATTATCCACAGCATTACATTGTTCCTACACAATAATTGATTGTACAGAACCATAGACACTTCTGACATAAGGAAGAACCTTGGAGAACAAAACGGTGATCCACAACCTCATTCCTGTCAAACAGATCATGGTACAGGTGTCATATGCTACTTGGAACATCTTCTAATAATTCATTAAATACTCAGATGGCCAGCACACTGCCCAGATTCACCAGTCACACTGCTTCTTTCAGAATGCTCTCAAATGAAGTCCCCCCATGTGTGTCAGATGCCCAGTTTATCAACAGGCCTTAAGATTGCCAGTGGTCAGCTCTGCGCAAACAGCTTAATAGTCCACGATGCCCACCCCCAGGATTACTGGCTAAAAGTGCAAAAAGCAGCTTCCAACCTCTGCAATATATACAAGACTGGCTAACTCATTGTTACGTCAAGGCTGTGGATACTGTTCATCCATCTGTTACTGTTTTCTTTATGGTTGGTTGTAATACAGTGACAGGTTTGAATAGGACAAACTGATTAGTATCCGTTGAAGTCATTATTATTAAAAAATATGAGAAATAACTCAAGATTGGTACCAGCAAAATAATAAATGTGCTAAAAAGATGTGGCCTCAAAGTACATGTCCAGAGACAAACACCAATTGATCCTAGGTGAGGCGAGCTCCTGTGTTGTGGCCAATTACAGGATATTCTGGACCAAGCTACATATAAGTCTGGGCCAATGTCCAACTTCCACCATTCAGCAGTCCAGGTATTAGGATCACATGTAAGTGAAAACTATGCAGACATACGAAACTGCTGATGCTGAAACCTTGAGTTGGAAGAACTCAGCAGGTCAGTCAGCATCTGTGGAGGAAAAGGACAGCCGATGTTTTGGGACGGACTACAGGAGGGACCCGACCGAAACGCATGTCCATTCCTTCCACAGATGCTGACTGGCCTGTTGAGTTTGTTCAACACTTTTGTTTTTGTGTTGAAAGCTATTGCTGATGCAAAGGCCAGGAGATGTCACTGAATCGCTGATCTTTATGAAGGGATCGATTTTACAACAGTGGCCTCTGTGGATTAGAGAGGCATTCTGGATTGTCCAGCCTCCAGCAGGAAAACCCCACAAGTTCTGATTGTAACTGTAGCAGGCTTTTGCAAGAACCCGGCAAATATGTTTGAAATGCAAAAGGCTTGTCAATGTGTGCTGTTGACTCAGTGAGAATGTGGAGTTGTATCATCATCGAACACAGTGTAACTCTTGAATATCTTGGATTTCATTCATAACACGATGAATCTCAACATTCTCCAATCGGAGTTGTTTCTTCACCACCATTCTTGTTTTGCTTTGTGTTTGATTTTGCAAGAGTAAACATTTATTTTTTCCGCGGTGTGTATAACTGCATTAATGCCTGCAAGTGGAATAAAGGGGGGAATTTGGTGATGTACTGAGGCCTTGGGATTCCTGGTTCTGTGGAGAGAAGAGATTATAAATTATGGTCAAATAAACATACTTCTTATTTGCACACATTTGAATATTTGTGTATTCTTTACATTTGTGCCATGTGCACAGCCATTTTGAGTCAATATATAGTTCATCTTGTTAAGATGATGCATGCTATCATTTTATGATCCTCCAATGCAAACCATTTCGAAATTTTGTAAAATGTATGACACCATCAAATCAATAATAATTGAATTTAGTGACAATAAGTATTGTACACCATACCCTTTTACTGGATACTAGTTTGAGCTTTAAATATGCATCTGGATTTTGAGATAAGAATAACAAAAGTCTATGAGCATTCACCATTATATAGAAGGTGGTAAAATATGGAAATCATGGAGCTGCTCTTCTATTTGCCATCCCATTCTACATTTTTACTGACCACATATCATGTTTATAAAATATTTTGTATCCATGGTAGGGAATACATTTATTGTACTCTCCCATTAAATGCCCACTATAAATGTCTAAACTAAATAAGTTTGTCTTTTTCCCTTTAGTATGAAAGCAAATATTTAATACAACATACACTTCAATAAAAGCTAAACAATTGCTCTGGTTCTTAAAGTCTACTTTCAAAAGAGTGTTTTCTCATTGCTCCATACCGGAACTAAAATTTTTTAAGCATTTCTAATCTTTTCTTTTCCATAACATATAAATTGATATTGATTACTTTTTTATATTACTATTCATAATGAACAGCAAGCACTGTTCCTCTTCACTGACTAAAAAATCTGTTGTTAAAATATGGTTATTTGGCCCCTGTAGTATATTCTCTAACATTAATAAAGTTAATTGTATAATTGTGCAACATTTCACATTTGTATCTTTTTTTTGTTTCATACCCCTTTAATAAGCCACTTGTACGAATAAACATTCCTTACCTTTCTGCTCTGAAGACACGCAATCCAGCTCACGTACTCCTTGAGGTGGTGGCGTCACTTAGCTGATCTGCGTTGCCTTGCCATGTTTTTCGCCTTCTGTGCCCTTCATTTCCCATTGTAATCAGTATTGTGCTTTCTAGGTCTCAAAAGGTCTCAGCAATAAGTGGAATCAACTCGAAAGTATACACAGGCATTTGTCCAATAATGGCACAAACACATCTTGATTACAAAGATTCTGAACATTTACGTGTTACCAAAGCATTAAAATATCATGTTCCAGTCATGTTGGCACTAATTTGTTGCTGTTGAATTTGAATCTGTAATCAACATCAAATTTCTGCTATGTTAATTGTTGTGTGGTTAATTTGGGGAGACATAATTCTTCCACTTTTATTAAAAATAAGAACTCCGAGCAAGATAAATTTATATATTCACTAAAGTGAATTTCCACAAATTGTGGGGGAGAATATCATTGCACTTTCAACCATAATTTATCTCATGGTTCTGCTGATGTTACAGTGCAAGATCAAGAGAAATACAACTAAAATGTAGACATGATGTTCCGATATGTTTTAACGTTCTCTGATCCCACTGTTCAGATTTGTTAAATGAGATGGAATAGAAAACATTTTTTTTCAATTAGTAGTGGGAATTATTCCACGTTCCTCGTAGATTTTATTAATGGCATTTCTGAATGAGATCGTTAACACAGAATTAATTGATGTCCATTAGTTGAGTTGAGACAGCCCATTTCAAATCAATTGCCGAATGAGAAAGAATGTAATCCTATTCAATTAAAGTAGATCAGAATTTTGACTACATTTATGAACAGAGATGAAGGAATTTGTAAACATTAGCACCTAGGCAGGGATCCGGTGAAACAGATTATAAAACCAAATGTTTTTAAATGTATTGATTGTGAATTAAAGCCAGTAATTATGAATTACTGTCCAAATACCACGTTGAAGATTGTCACCCAATAGATACAACTATCACCTTTTCACCCCTAATCCACCAATATGGGAGCAATACCATTATAAATTGGTATCACTTTAGGTTCATTCAGCAGCTGAGTAACATTATACCCAAACTGCTTTTACTGACGAGTTAAGAACACATTTTAGTAAAATCTGTCAGTCTGATAAATGGAATATTTAATAATATATCGTTCATCTTTGCCACCCTATTTGTAGGTGAAATCATGCTAGTCACCATTTCAAATGCTCAGTACTGCTTTGTGTAGTTTTTTAGTTTGTAGACAAAAAAGGTAGTGCTATGCGCATAACAATTCACACAATGCTATAAGTTGCTGTACATCAATCTAGTTTTTAATTATTTTAGAAGTGCATACCGTCACAAAGAAACAATGGTTTTGTGACCCAGGAATGAATCCACTGGTTCCACAGGAATCTCCACTCAATTACATTAATCTCCACTCAATTACATTTTCATTGTTTCAATAAAAAAACATATCCGTATGTTCACTTGAGCTATTGAGGAAAATCTTCCTTCTGACCAAGTGGATTGACAGTACAATGATAGTACACTATGAGGTTACTAGCCCCAACGTCAAGAATAATGTATCCTCACACTGCAGTGAGTTATTTTAAATGCTATTAATTATTTTTGATTAATTACGATGGGATACTATTGAATATTGAACTGTCATTAAAAAAAACTTTTGTTTAATACATTTTAAGGAAAGAAATCTCATCATCAGCCATGTGATCAAACTTGCTGACTCGTAATTGTTTTGAGATTTGTCTCAGTTCACCATTAGGTTGTACACCACTACATCAAAGAATGAAAGCAAAAAGGTCACCAGCTTTAATCTGGACACTAGTTTTGAGTCAGCATATCTTCACTATCATCATTGTGTGTGCAATGTGGTTGATATAACCATAGTAAAACACAAACTATTTAAGAGATTTATAATCTCTGAAGCTGGATAAATCACCGACTCCAGATGAAATATCCCCAGGCTTAAAAAAACATATTTCCAAATTGTGGAGACTCTTACTACAGAACTTTAAATCTCTCTCAGTGGAAGAATACAACGGGAGGTTGGAATACCATTCAGGTATCATCGCTATGTAAAAATAAGGAAAAGGATAAAATAAATTATTAAAGGCCATTTGGTTTAACCACACTGGTGGGCAGATTGTGGGTTCCATTCTAAGGAGAAAATAAACATTCCCTTCAGTAGACACAAATTGATCAGGAACTATCAGTATGGATCTGTTAATGGGTGGTCACATCTGACCTGCAGCTGAATGTTTTTTTTGAAGAGATCAAAAGATCAGTGAGGGTAGTACATTTGATGTGTCTGCAAAGGTTTCAGCAAGGTGTTGACAGGGTCCCACAAGGTAAATTGGTCAAAAAAGAAAAGCCCATGTGATCCATGGCAACATGGCATTGTGAACCCAAAACTGGTTCTGTGATTGAGTTGTATAACATGGTAAATAGCTGAGACAGAATAAATAGAGAGAATGGCCAGGTTTACCAAGGAGAGTCTGCTGTTTTTTCTGAGCAATCTGGTTGAATTGTTTGTTTATATCCCCCGTTTTTGTCCAAAATGGTCAGTTCTGCCATTGGATTATCTGTCAGCGAAATTTATGCATTCCCCACCGATTCCGCAAATTATTACTGATTTATTTTCTCACTTTCCCAGATCAGACAAAGATCTTTGATCTGAAATGTTAATCTTTTTCCACTAACGCTGTCTGACCTTTGTTGAGTGCTTCAGAGATTTTCCCTTTTAGTTCAGATTTCCCACATTTCAGTTTGTTGGTTTTCAATGAACAGTATTTGGATGTGTACAGAGACAAGTAATATCCTGCAGGGCTTTGGGTCTGATGCTGGAAGTGAAACTTAGCATTGTAACTCAAAGATAGACACAAAATGATGGAATAACTCGGCGGGCCAGGCAGCATCTCTGGTTGAAACATCACTTATTCCTTTTCTCCAAAGATGCTTCCTGTCCTGTTGATTTACTCCAGCATGTTGTGTCCATCTTCAGTGTAAACAAGTATCTGCAGTTCCCTAAACACTTGGTTTGGTAACTCTTTATCAGTCGCACATACTCAGTGGGATTAACATCTTTTCTGTGCCTTATATTTTTTAATGATTCCATAATTCCAGAAATTCCCAACCTTAGCTCTGAAGAGCACCTTCACCACAAAGACTTCAACACTTTAAGATGGCAACTCTGCAAGTACTATTTCGGTGATAAATGGGAATGGCATTAAGTGTTGGCCTTGCCAGGAAGACTCAAAATCTATGTATGAATAAAAATATAAAATTAGATGTTCTCAAGCCCAACACAGAAAATCTTAGAAACAAGGAATTGTGGAACTGGAGACCTGGTGCCGGAAGTGATCTGCTGAGTTACTCCATCACTTTGTGTTTTGTTAAGGAAGATCTTTGCAGTTCATTGGTTTCCCCTATAATGGTGCACACACAAATTGTGTATTAAGCTTTTTGTGCATACATAAAGGACTGGAAATGAAAATTGAGATTCTGGTACTGCATCCATCTCAATCTGAAGAGAATGCACAAATATAAATTTCTGATCATCAAAGGACTTTGCAACCATATTTCCTCCAAAAATACCTGCTGCAAATCAGGACCGAACTATCCCATCAAATTCTCATGCAAATGTTTCTAAAGATGCCATGAAAATGCTATCAGGCTCAAAACTCAGGCTGTATTTTTAAGATTAAAATTTAGTTATTTGTGAGCAAAGAAAATAATCTTGCTGCTCAAACATTGCAAAATTAAGTTAATTTTCTTTTTCATGGTAATAGAGACAATATTCATAATATTACATGTTTGGAGGCAGATTACATAAAACACCATGTCCTTTTGGCAGCTACTAAATCATTCATCTAAGTCCCAGTTGAGTTTTTGCTAACTAGGGCAAGACTTCTCCACCTTTCTACTCATAATTCAGCACCTTGTTTTCCAATTTAACACAAATCTCACCGTTAAAATTATTCCGGTATTCCTGAAACAATATTCTTCACACAATCACATATTTTCCACATTTCTTCACCTAATTTGTGACACATTCCATTTCCTTGATCAGATTACTTTGGCAAAGCAAACAAACCAGGTGACACAATATTTAAAAAAATATGTGCATGTTAATTTAAAGCTGAAGAGTTAATCAGAAAAAAATCACATTGTATTTCCATTTCTGTCCCTGCAAAAAAACCCTCAACTTTTTTGACTCTCCAGAGGGACTGCAATTGTGCTCATCCCTTTAATGAGCTGGGTGATTTTTAAGACCAGGAAAGTGGCCTAACTATCTCATGCCTGTCATACTTCTTTAGTCTAATTAGGCCCAAGGGTAAATTCAGGCATTAAAATCTCGTCTTGGTGGAAACATTCACAACTGCCAGAAAACACAGGAGAGGCATTCATCCCTGATTTGTTAACCACTGCACCACCACAACCCTTAACGTTACTCGAATTCTATAAATATGCAAAGCTAGCAAACATTGTATTTTTTCCTACAACAATGAAAACCACAATGTTCTGGTTGCACAATCATAGTCTGCAGTTCAATGTTTAATATATTTTTCAATAATCAATGTTGCTTGCTTGAATAACTCAATTATTTTAAAGTATATATTTTTCTGTTGTCGTAACATTCTGTCCTTTGGCACAACAAACTTATTTATTCATCATGATACAGAATTTGGAAGTTTATAATTGTTCAGCATGCCAATCCACAGTCTAATATAATTATGTACAGTTCTATGGTGAAGCACTATTCATATTGCTGAATATTTAAAGGAACACATGCCAAATAAAGCAGATTTCATGACGTGGAGAGCTTTGTATGCACTGATCACAATCATTACTAATTTTAGAAAGTTCATATCATTAAAATATAAAATTAAATTAAATCTCAAATTAATGTCAAACTCATTTACAAAAAATGTTTACTTTTTTCCAAAAATGAAATTTCCTTCAAAACTTCCTCCATCATTCCCATTAAAACAAAATGCTATTCTGAAAAAAATGCACTTACAAATAAATAAACTATTATTTTTAGTCCTCATTTCTAGTACATTAATGGTATGAATGATAGATCTTAAGTACACAAACAAATGTGATTTACTTGTCAGAGAAATAAAATATTGCATTAAAGAGATTCCAAACAAAAATGTTAGAAAAAGATCTTACCAGTCCTGTAGATGTTGCTAGAGATAACGCCTTGAAATGAAGAAAATCTTGACTGAGTTATAATATCTTATGATAATATCATACTCACAAACAAACAATAACTTTAAAAGAAAGAATCGTATAGATTTTAAGTACTCAGCTCTGCTCATTTATTTTTCTTCTAACAGAGGATTCTAAAATTATGAAACGTTTTGCGAGGGTGAAAATGAAAAGGCCAAAGGCCCAGTCAAGGGGATTTGCAATAGGTGATATTCAACTTGATAGTATTGCTGAGCATGAAAAGATAAATTAGAAATTAGAAGATTTTTAAATAACAGGAAGTTCAGAAAGACAAAATAGTGTCTCCTAACAATAAAATAATTAAACCAGTGATATAATTAAGAGTTAAAGGAGAAAACAGAACAGTGAGAGTCGTTTAAAGAGCAGTAACATTAGCAGCATGGTCAAAATGGGCAAAATACATTCTCTCTGCACCATAAACCTTTATGTTTTACAGCTGAGTACTTAACATTCATAGTTAAACTTTTCCCTTTTATATTCAAATCAATATTTAATTTTAACAGACTGCTGATTTCAATTTTTCTACAAATCATGTGTCCATAAAACAAAGCTAAATGCTTATAATATTCTCATGTATCAAATTACTAACCAGTTTCTAAAATTAATGTCAAACATTTTCCATGCCATATTTTATTATTTTGACATGAAATGCACCAATTCACATTTGATTTTGATCAGTTTTCATACTCATTTAGAATTGTTATGATGTGATTGGCTATGATGTTATATTGCTTTCTTATAATTATTTATGACTTAGGCATTATTTTCACTTATTAACTTTTTTTGACAAAAATAAATATTCAATAATTTTGACAAAAACAATGACCTGCATTCAAAGAATGTAAAAAAGCAGAAATCTGCCAGTGCAGCTTATGCTAAACATACATTTATGAACGTTGATATGGACTTCATTATCCCGCAGTAGTTTTCTCATTCATTGCATTCTCAATCACTTTTTCAAGATGAACAAGGTGGCACGGTGGCGTAGCTGTTGAGCTACTGCCTTACAGTACCAGAGACCCGGGTTCGATCCTGATTACAGGTGCTCTGTACAGGGTGTGGACGTTCTCCCCATGACCGCATGGGTATTTTCCGAGATCTTAGGTTTCCTCCCACATTCCAAAGACGTACAGGTTTGTAGGTTAATTGGATTGGTATAAGTGTAAATTGACCCTAGTGTGCGTAGGATTGTGTTAATGTGCGGGTCTCGCTGGTCGGTGCGGACTCGGTGGGCCAAAGGGTCTGTTTCTGTGCTGGATCTCCAAACTAAACTAAACCAAACTAAACTCTTTGTACATCTGTATAACCAGTCTAATTAAATTTGGTTTGGGAATGAGGCAAGTATATTCATGTGCAAGACCTGACTTGTGTCTGCAGGCCACAATCACTGCTAATCACACCAGGACTTAAAAACCAGATGGTCTTTCGGAGGAATGGGTCATCATTACTTTCTGTTTGCCAGTTCTCCAAGGTCCTTTGAGACTTGCAGTAAAATACATTGATGAGCACACAAATATATATTTTAGGACCAGTGATTCGCAATCAAAGTTTTGCTCTGCACTTAACAAGCAAAGCTTGTTTTTAAATTAATAAGTATTAATTTTACTAAATTTTCAGAAAAATATTAATGTCTGCCATCAAGCAATATGATTATTCTATACTAATCTTAAAAAAACGTGTTCTTTTAAAATATTTTCTAGCTAGTTCATTTAAAATATTTTATCTTAAAAAATAAATATGCCTCACAATACAGAAGTATAAAAATAAGTATGAAAGCAAAAATGGACATCAATCCCCTAAGCTAAGTAATGATGTGATGAACAATGAAAAGGTTATGGTCATAACATCAGTAATTTTTGGGGATGCAGGTGGTTTAGGTGGAAACCAGCATCTGCAGAGTAATGGGGCTGTCCCACTGTATGAGCTAATTCAAGAATTCTCCCGAATTCCCCCTGATTCGAACTCAGAGATTTACGGTAATAACCGCTCGTAGGTACTCTGGGCTCTCGTGGACATTTTTCAACATGTTGAAAAATCTTCACGAGTCCTCACGAGCTTACCGCATTTCCCGAGTACCTGCCGTTAACGTTACGAGCCGCTAAGAGACGTCCCGAGCTCCGACGTACCCGCTACGTACATTCTACGTGCTTACCTTGAGTTTGATTTTTTTTAAAGTCTCGGGAGAGCTCTTGAATTACCTCGTACACCCTTTACTCCAACATTTTATGTCTATCTTCTGTGTAAACCAGCATCTGCAGTTCTTTCTTACACATTACCCCCTTACCCCCTTTTTTACTTTTCCAACACCCCACATTATTTGCTTTTACAAGTCATTTCCTTATCTCCTCCCTCTAAACACCAACCTTTAAACCTGGCCTTTCACTTTCATTTTACACGTTGTGATATTGAAATACATCTAAATACTTCAGGAAAACAGGTTCAAACTTTGTGACGGTGCACTGGCATCAGATGCCAGCGTCATATGTATTCTAGAGACATTGGCAATGCATTAGCTAGTCTTCATACAAGCTTGTGATGGAACTCAAAATAAATGAGGAAGTGTCTCGGACCTGAAACGTCTCCTATTCCTTTTCTTCAGTGATGCTGTCTGACCCGCTGAGTTACTCCAGCTTTTTGTGTCACATCTTCAAAATAATTGAAAACAAAACTCCCTTTTTGGGCACAGAGTGAGATGATACCTGGCTGTTCATTATGGACCAAATGGCAGCATATTAACGGCTTGGTTTCAATTTGCCGCACCATTTGAACTTCGCATCTGTCAATTATGGTATTTGGGGCAACTGTTAATTACTTTTAATATGTTTCTGAATAATGCTTTATATATCAACAACTGTTTTGTTTTAAAGAGAAAAACTCTGATAACAATGCAAAAACTAAAATAGCCAACACAATGATGTTATTCTGCAGTAAGCTCATCATAAAACGATTAACATTAAAATGTAGAAGTCACAGTAATTAGTACAGAAAGGACTAGGTGTGTCAAAGGTATTTAGATTTTAATTTAAAAAACTATTGCAGATGATTTCATTATTTGGAATTGTGAGGTAACCAGCTTGAACCAAGAAAGGAAGAATTACATATTTTTTTTTAAATGGGAAGAATTTAAATGTGATTTATAGGTTTATGTGCTCAAATAATTAAAAGTTAATCTTGAAGGCCAAATAACGGGATTTGAATGCAAAAGTGAGGAAGTTGCAATTCAATTCTATGGAACTAAATCCCATCTGTAATACTGTATTTAGCATTACATTTCAGATCATTAAAATGTTTAAAATTAGATTGAGTTTCAAAAGATGAGGGTGTCAAAGGTGAAAGTGGAGTAAATATTAAGTGAGCATGGGCTGAGCTACAGAACCGTTATGTTCTAAAACACATTCCAGATCATTATTCCAGTCAGTTCCTTTCTTTCTAACTATCTACATATGTCAGCTATACAGTATGCCTTAAAACGGCAGTGTCAAGAAAAATTATTGTACTTATTTATGACAATGTTATTGCTTTGGGCCATACTACCAAATCTGGCCATCTACAAAGGAATTGTGAAACATGCTAAAAAGACAAAGTATTATGTTGATTTACACCATGAAGCATGAAATTAGGACATTTCCAGAACCAAGCTCTATCGAATGCTACTGTTGACTCTTCACTGGAGAATAGTCAAGGAACCTATTCAAGGTGTATCAATCCTTAAAGACACACACTGCATGGCCGAACAACAGGAATGCGCATTATGATAGCCTTGAAGAGCGAGTGCTAAAGAGGAGAAAAGGGAGAAATTGTTGCTCTCAATGAATGTCGGGATGCAAACCAGGGGAACCTTGTAATTCTACAGGTGCAAAGGATTGCTATACACAAACAGTTGGCAGCTCTCTAGAGGGAGGATGCACATCAACAGATCGGTTTCCTGCTTGAGCAGGGAGATGCACACATCAGCTGTTCTCATGCAGAGCGCAGGAACTTGTCTCTCTGCTGCAGGAGCAGAAACAGGCCTCCACTCCCACACTGACCTCAACACCTCTTAATTTTTAGAAGTCTTGTAGAGACTTCACAGACTGCAGATACTCATGAAAGGGATATCTATGATATAGACATGGTGTGATTGACAAGTCCGCTGCATAATTTCAATTTCAGGAGATTGAAACACTGGCAATGCCTGATCAGTGCTAAGGAAGCACTGTGTTATTGCTTAGCCAAACCTTTGAGAATTGTTGTGGAGGTTTATGAAATTGGTCTCTTCCTTCATTGGGGCACCTGTGTACCTCCTCCACAGTCTCTCGGGCATTATGTTCATCAGTGCCTTGCAGCCACACATCCTAAACTGCCCACTAAATTGGTTTTGTGAAAATGTCTGAAGCCCCATCAAGGGTCATCAATGGCACCTGTGAATACTTAAAGGGAAAGGGAGCAACTTTCTAGCAGTCAAAATGCAGTCACAGAAAGGACTCTGCAAGGTAGAACTAGAACAACTAAAATTGGCAATAATATTGTGAAAAAAGAAAGCCACAAGGGTGTACGATGTTGGACAATACAGTGATTTTCATTTTATGCATGATTAGATTTGGTACCGTTACATGTATTTTTAAAACACCAGCACCATTGAAAAGTATTATCACTTCAGGAAAAAAATATATACACTCTTTGCCAAGATAACTCAGGCGGCATTGCCTGATACATGCGATACATGCTTGCATTTGTGCATGGTCACTCATATATTAGCAAAACGTCATGGTGTCATGGACAGGAATACATACAACTTTTGGATACTGTCAGGGGGGGGGGGGGGGGGGGGATGACCACTCAGAGGAAAGCATTGTCACAGTGGGCAACTATAACTTTCCAAATATTGATTGAGACTTGCAATCGCTTGCAAGAGAATTTATTAGATGTGTGCAAGAGAGTTTTCTGAGACAGTATGCAGGTAATCCAACTTGAGGAGGGACCATACTGGACCTTGTACTGGGAAATATGCCTGGCCAAGCCTGGCGTTTCAGTGGAAGAGCATTGTGGATATGGTACTCACAACTCCATCAATTTAAAATAGTTATGAATAAGGAGAAAACTGGACCTTGAAGGAGGGTCCACCACCGGGTGGCGCCGTACATGCAGCCTTGCCAACAGCCTGTCTCGTCACTTTCTTCATTTGTTGTTTTTAGTCTCTTTTTTATTTGTATTTTTTAGTGTATCTTTAGTTGTTGTTTTATGTGTGGGGGGGGGGGGTTCCGTATCGTATCTCCGTCCGCACTGCGGCCTTAACATTGTGGAGCTGGCAGTCTCTTTGTTAGGGAACGACTTCGGGAGCTCCAACTGCAGGAGCTTCGACCGCTCTGATCATTGGCTCTATCGTCCCGATGCGGGGGCTTCAATCGCCAACTGCGGGAGCTTTGATCACCCCGACTGTGGAAGTTTTGATTGCCTCGACCACGGGAGAAAAGAAGGTACAAGTTATTTGCCTTCCATTACAGTGGGGAATGTGAGGTAGCAGAAAAAGCAAGATGTACGTGCTGCCTGCACTGGTGAGGACTTGGAGGGAGTGCTGTGAGTGCAGTGATCTCAGTGTTTGCTGGAACATTGCTCCATGAGGACATGGAGGTCTAGTGCGAGTGTGGACGGCTTTCTGACTGTTCAGGCAGACAGGGATTGCAGAGAGAGTGGCAGCTGTCAGTACAACTCCGATCATGGTACAATTACGGTTAAAGAGCATGTGTGTGGCTCGGACATTGAACTGATGGCCATGGGCCTCCGCTTATGCTGTGTGCCTTGGGGATTCTCACACGCCGCTGTGGTGGCTGTTTAAGTCTATGTTTAATCTTTATGTAGTTATGTATCTTGTTGCCTTTTTTTGTATGACTGTTGGCAAATCAAATTTCACTGTACCTCGGTACACGTGACAATAAAGTACCATTGAAACATTGAGGGTCAATGCACATTGATCACCCACAAGCAAAGTTGGCGGCCATAATATGATCATGAGATTCCATGCTTGTTTGCCCTTACAATAATCATCCATTCGTCTGAGAGACTGCTTTGCAAAGCAAGAAATTTAGAGATGGTGAGTGAGAAGAAACAATTCCGCCATATTTTAAAAGTCACCATCTTTTATACACTGAAAGAAGCTTCGTTAGATGAGATAGCATAATTGAAAAATAGATTTGAAAGCAGGACATTTCATTGATTAGACCCAGTATGATCAATACTCAAGGATGATGACCTGGCTGCTTATTGGTGTAGTTTGTTTGTGTTAAAAATCATAAGGTGTGAAGGATCACTTATATTCAGGACTTTTATATGCAGGTTTCTGAAAATTCTCTCCCTGCTAGGGATCCTTTTATATGTTGCACATCTAATGGTTCTCTCTTCTCATCTGGGAAATGTGGTTGCGAATGTTGGGAAGAGACTGCTGCTTCTTTTGTTCCTAATACTTTTCAATCCTACCTCATGCCCTTCAGGCTCCCTCATCATCTTCCTCTGACACCAGTTGCTACCCTCAATGGCACTGTTGTGCTGCCTACAGCCGAGAAAGCTGATGCAGCATTTTGTATGACAACCTTATTTTTTGTTGTTTCTGTGTTCAGCTGTGACATGTGGAGAGTGTGTTTTGAGAGCGCAAAGGCTTACTCTTCTCCACACAGATTCATCACTGTGGGCAGTGCTGGCTGCAAAGAAAGTCTGGCAGTGTTGATTCCCTCATCTTGAAGGAGTCACGTGTATTTCCTGCAAACAAAGCAATTAACCGCTACCTGCCCTCGGATGTTGGAAAGCAAGCACTGCTGGCAAATCCCAGAAGCTGAGATTGTACCTATTCCTTGCTGAAACCAAAGCAGATGAAATAATTTAATTTTGAATGCAGTGTCAGAGTGAACTCTCTTATAGAGCAGCAAGCAGCATATTCTGAGATGTAGCCAAGGTTGTGAGCCCAAGTCAGCTTGACCTCCACAGAGAGATCAGTTCAGGTGCAAAGGTATGGGTTTACCTGCTGAATGTTGCATATCTTATGGATACTTTGATGAGTGAAGAAGGGTCTCAACCGGAAACTTCACCTATTCCTTTTCTCCAGAGATGCTGCCTGACCCGCTGAGTTACTCCAGTTTTTTATGTCTATCTTTAGTGATACTAGTGGTGGTAAACCTGAACTTGCAATTAAACAGATTATTAGAGAGTCAGAATTAAAGCATGATATCGCTACAAATACTACACTAGGTGGAGAAATGTAGTCATATTTATGTGCTGGGTATTGATGGGCACATCCTTTCATCTCTGGGCATATAATGTCCGGCATTCTACTCATGGTGTCACTACTAAGCCATCCATTAATTGAGCCACAGCTAAATTATGGAAAAAACACACACTATTCATCGTAAAATACTCTGTGGACTTTGGAAGTTATTTGATAATCTTTTACCTGGTTCTGAAGCTACCCTGTCAGTCTTTTTATCTCAGCAGAGACTCCCTTTAAACAGTGAGGAAAGCACTCCTAGTTTCTGTGAGACTATTCCAAATTGGTCCTAGTGTGGGGCTATCAAATCCAAGACATATCTGTATGGAAGAAAATGAGTGATGCATGATTAACAATACGTGTTGTATACCCAGATGTGCCCAATCCAATGTCAGGCTTGGTACAAAGGGTTGGCATGATCGTATCTGGAAAGGCACACAGGTCTACAATTCCCATACTTTTCTTTGCAGCCCTTCTTAAATAGAGGCACAACATTAGTCACCCTCCAGTCATCCTGCATTAGCCACCTTCCAGTCACTTTCCACACCTCTAATGATGATTCTTGTATTTCAGGCAAAGCTCCTGCAATTTCATCTCTGGCTTCCCAGAGTAACGTCAGATATATCTACCTTCCAGTGTGTAGGAAGGAACTGCAGATTCTGGTTTAAAAACAAAGTGCTGGAGGAACTCAGAGCATTTGTAGGGGGAAAGGACTCAACAACATTTTGGGGCAAAATCTCGACAATTCCTTTTCCCCTATAGAACCTGCTCGATCCACTGAATGCTTCAGAAGTTTCTTTAAAATATTTCTGTAATACTGTTACTTGCTGAATTGATACTTTAACAATATACCAGGCAATTGGTGGAACATTTTAACTTTATACATTTCAGTTATAAACTGCCTCATCAACAAGTACATCTGTTATGATTTGGACCTATATCATTTCTCCTTTGTCTTTGCTGAAAGAATATTTTGGAATTCTCTGTTTAATCTCTCAACACATTTGAAAATTAACAATAAGTATAACAGAATATACCAATCTGTATACCAGAAACAAAAATAGCAAAGGCGGTGCTATCAGATGGAAGATATTAGCATGGATAGCTGGTTGGTTGGATGGCAGAAGGCAAAGAGTGGCAATAAAAGGGGCTTTTTCGGGTTGGCTGCCAGTGACAAGCGGTGTTCCACTGGGTTCGGTGCTGGGACATTCAATATCAATGATTTGGATGAGGTTATTGAAGGCTTTGTGGCCTAGTTGGCAGATGATACAATTATATTGTGGCTAAGTCTGCCAATGATATGAAGATAGAAGGTACACAAAATTGCTGGGGAAACTCAGCGGGTGCAGCAGCATCTATGGAGCGAAGGAAATTTGTAGCTATATTTGTAGCATTTCCTTCGCTCCATAGATGCTGCTGCACCCGCTGAGTTTCCCCAGCAATTTTGTGTACCTTCGATATTCCAGCATCTGCAGTTCCCTTTTGAACACAATGATATGAAGATAGGTGAGGCAGCTAGTGTAGAGAAAGCAGGGACTCTACAGAAGTACATGGATAGGTTGGGAGAGTGGGCAAAGATGTTGCAGATGGAATACAGCATATCAAAGTATGGACTCATGCACTTTGGTAGTAGGAATAAAGGCATAGACTTTTTAAATAGGGAGAGAATTAAAAAAAATAAGAGGTACAAAGAGGCTTGGGAGCACTTCTACAGGATTCCCAAAAAGTTAATTTGCAAGTCGAATTGTTAGCAAGAAAGGCAAATGCAATGGTAGCATTTATTTCGAGACTTTAGGCACTGGTCAGGTTGTACATGGAGTATTGTGAGCAGTTTGGGGCCCCGTGTCTGAGGAAGAATGTGATGGCATTCGAAGGATGAAGAAGGACCTCGTTAATGCTTACCAAATAGTAAAAGATCTGAATAGAGTGGATGTGGAAAGGGTATTTTCACTGGTTGTAGAATCTAGGACCAGAGGCCATAGCTTCAGAATAAAAGGATGTACCTTTAGAAAGGAGATGAAGATGAATTTCTTTAGTCAGAGGTAGTGAATCTGTGGAATTGACACAGAAGATTGTGGAGACCAAGTCAATGGATATTTTTAAGGTAGAGATTGGCAGATTCTTGATTAGTACAGGTGTCAGGCATTATGGAGAGAAGGCAGGAGTATGGAATTGAGATGGAAAGATAGATCAGCCATGATTGAATTGCGGAGTAGACTTGAAGGCTGAATGGCCTACTTCTGCTCCTAATGAACATGAACTTACAAACCAAAGATAGACACGAAATGCTGGAATAACTCAGGGGGACAGGCAGCATCTCTGGAGAGAAGGAATGAGTGACGTTTCGGGTCGAATCCCTTCTTCAGGTATATCTACCTTCCAGATCTATATATATACCAAATGTATCTACCTTCATACCTTTTAGGCCATTCAACTCCACCTTGACTGTTACACAGACTGTCCTCAAGATATTTCCATTAACTGTCCCAAGTTCCCAGGCCTTGATGTCTTTCTCAACGGAAGAAACAGAGTCAAGAGTCTCTATGTCAAGAGTCAAGAGAATGTTTAACTGTCATGTGACAAAACAGAACAATGAAATTCATGCTTGTAGCAGCAATAACTGGCTTGTAAACATTGTACTCAATAGATAACATAGTCAATTAACAAAACAAGTTCAATAAATTAAAAAAAAACAATTAAAATGCAAAACAAACCAAAAGCCTAAGTCTCCAGTGTGATGAAGACAGTTCATAGTTAGCAGTTTAGTTGGTGTTTGATGCAAGTGAAGAAATCAAAGAGTTAAATGAATTATTATTAAGTTCAGTATACATGAAATAACATACTGGTATTTTTTATCAATCATTTCCAATGAGGATTGCTTCATTTATAGAGGTACATATTTCAAGAGATTCTTATGGTTTAACAGTAAGTATACAGTAAGAAATGTTTTCCTTCATGCCAATCTTATAACTACATTCATGCTTTCCCCAGATTTCTGACTAATTTGTTTTGATAAAGAACTTTGGGTCTTCTGTCAAACAAAATGTTTTGCATTGCATTGTTTTGCATGGGTTACCAGTGTTTTCAATTGCCTTCACAATGCTTTGTTAACTGGAGAGATCAGGGTACAGATTTGTTTTTGATCATATGCTTTAAAAAAAAGGTTATTAAGGTTCCATTTTCAGACTTCACTCCCTGTGAAGTCAATGATGCTGAATTTCAGAAGTTGAGTACTAAACACAACAAGTTTAATGCAAGCTTTCCTCAAGAGCAAGTTTTTCATATATATTCCCTTGCATTTTCCAAATGTTGGAAAATAATATGTTGTTAAACTAATAACCAGAATAGAACTATTTGCCAAATGTATTTACAAGTTAAATACATAAGACCTAAAACCATTGCTGAGCAGATATTGAAATTGGTAAGTATATTAAAATTATAATTAGATTCAAGCCACAGAAGGTTATAATACCCTTTGTAGAAGTTCAGAACTACTTTCCACATGACTGCATTATCCAAAGTTTGGACATGGGACAATGCATGGAATAGATTTTCTGTCCATTAATTCTGATGGATGTGCAATAATATGGGCCATGGGCTGAAAACACCTAGATCTACATCTGAATTTCCAATTTTCACTTAAGCTGCAGGAGTACCAAACATTAACAATTTATTATGTGACTGGAAATTAAATTGGATAGTGCTGCTTTTACTTGCATCAAACAATTAAAAGTATGTCACCACAAGGAAACATGATAATGATTGTCACCAGGTTGTTTTGTGTCACTTGGATAATCAACTGGGGATTTCTGGGCGCGAGTCAACCTTTTACTGCCACCAAGATTTCAACATAAAATGAGATTGGTGCAGTGCAATGTTCCTTCAGGCCATTGCCGGGGATGCTTCACCACTTGGAATGGAATGGAATAATTTATAGTCACATGTGACAAGACAGAGTGAAATTCTTAATAATAATAATAATAAATTTTATTTGTGGGCGCCTTTCAAAAGTCTCAAGGACACCTTACAGAATTTAACAAGAGTAAAAAACATATAATCGGAGTAAAATAAATAATAAAGACATCACCAATACACAAATTAAAGACAGAATTCGATCCAAAGACAAAAAAAATCAGTGTGAAGAGAGAGAGCAGCGGCAACTAAAGCGCGCCAGCGTACACTCTCCCTTCCGACAGCCATCTTGGACACAAACTAAAATAATCACTTACACACAAAAATCATCCCCCCACAATGGTTACCACTGTGGGGGAAGGCACAATGTCCAGTCCCCATCCCCAGTTCTCCCAAAGTCAGGCCTATTGAGGCCTGCGCTATTGCCTCTACGGAAGCCCGATGTTCCTGGCCGTTCTGGCCGGGTGCTGTTGCCCCGGCGTCGGGAGAGTCCTCTAAGCGGCTGGGCCTCCTGGAACGGCCGCTTCCTTACCGGAGACCGCGGCTTCCGAAGCCGACAAGGCCGCGTCGGTTTGGAGCTTCCAGGCTCCCGATGTTGAAGTCGGCGCCGCCCGCTCCACTCCGTAGACCCGCAGTCCGGAGGTGTTGAACTCGGCAGTCACAGCTCACCGGAGCTCCAGCGCATCGATCCAGCGCGGCAACCCAGGCAAGGCATCGCCCGCTCCGCTCCGCGATAGCGCTCCAGTGCTGTGCCGCCACCGAAGCAGAGGTGCTGGGCAGTCCCCGCCAGGAAACGGCGCTCCACGCCCGCTGGTAGGCCACGAGGACGGGTCGACGGGGCAGCCCGGAGAAAAAGCTGCCTCACCGACCTTGAAATATAGTTACCCCCTTCCCCCCACATTAAAAAGTCTATTTCTCCCACAAACAAAACACAGGACTCACTAGAACTACAAAATAAAAGTGAATTAAACGGACGGCTGCTGGTTAGCAGCCGTTCCCCAAGATGGCTCCCCCCCTTGTGATTCTTGGCTTGCATACTCAAGATATGCAAATAGTCGCCACATACGGTGCTGACAAAGTTATAAAGTACCCACACCACCTCCTCCTTTGTTCATCCTCCCTCTCCCAGCAGTCCCACCACACCGGGTCCTCCATTCTTCTTCCTCCTCCCCTCCTCATGGTGGTTCCCCCGCGCCCTCATCGACAAAGGCTAGAGTTGTAAAAGAGGCCCGCGAGGCTCCACCACCGCAGCCACAAGGCTTTGTCCTATGGAGCACCCCACATCAGATACTCCTGGAAAAACATGGTCTTCACATCCCAGTCTACAAATTAAATTGCTTTTTGGCATCTTTAAACCCTCTCCTCCCTACATTCTCCTCACAACCCGAATTGTCGCCCATCCATTCATTCCACCAGAGCACCCCGTGGAAACCTATGTGGTCACACAGAGAGCCAAAGATCAACATTGCAATTGGATTGCTGGTGCTGTAAAGCAGCAACAGCATCCCTCGCTGCACCAGGAAGTTATTAGCAATCTGTCTTTGTGAACTTGCAATCTCTGTCTTTTGTTCCTGGGGAATGAGTTCCCACAATGAATAAAATGAAAGCAAATGTCAAGGTAGGATGGTATATTGCTTGGAGGGAAATCTGCAGGTGGTGGAGTTTCCTTGAATTTGCTAACTTTTAACTTTTCAGCCGTGGAGGTTAAAGGTTTGGGCGATGGTGTCAAAGAATCGTTGACAAGCTGCTCTAACTCATCTTGCAGACAGTACAAACTACAACTCTGGTGTATTGGTGATGGAGGGAATGTTTAGACTAGATGTGGTGCCAGTCAAAGCAACTGTTTTATCCAAGATGCTGTCAAGTTCCTCAAAGGTTGTTTGAATTGCAATCATAAAAGTAAGCAGAAAAATATTCTTTCACATTTCTGACATTTCATATGGAATAAGGAAATGCTTTGGGGAGTCAGAGGATGAAACGCATTCCATTGAACACCCAATCTGTGCCGTACACTTGTAGACATGGCATATACGTAGTGTATCTTAAGACCCTGGCCGATGGTGACCCAACGTAGGGCTGAGGAAAGGTGTTAATGCATTGGGCATAGTTTTAAAAGAGTTTATTAGACTAGTACGTGCTATAGACAGCTTTTCTTGTCTGGAAAGATTGAACAGGCCTAAATCTGCTGGAGTGTACAAAAGTGAGAGGGGACTTGATTGAAACATACAAGATCCCGGGAAGTTGTGACAGTGGAAGAATCAAGAACGAGAGATTTTATTTTTGAAGTGTTCGTCAAATTAGCATAAGAGTTCTCAATATTTGGAATTCTCTTCCTCAAAGAGTGGCATTGGCAGCATCTTAGAATATTCTTGAGGCAGAAGTGAATGGCTTGAAGAAAGGGGGTGAAGGCATACTACAGGTTAGCTGGAAAGTAGTATTAAAGTGGAGACATTCATCTCATCAAATGATCTTATTGAATGGTGGGCCAAACTGATGAGACTTTGTTGCCTGTGATCTATATGATCATTACTTGATCATTACATATTTAAGTAACATTAAGTTGCAGACACTATCTAATGGAAAAGTCATTACTTAACACATGTGAATGGGTGTAACTGAACAATAGAGAAGAAATAGACTAGTATGTGACTTGGGTTGGATTTCTTGTGAGGAAAGGCATATATATAGCTGAGGTACATGTATTCTCACAAGAGATCAGTATCAAACCTGAACTTTATCAGTCCAAACCTCCACCTCAACCCTTCCTTCACATTTCTGCCCATGCCTGAATGTGTGTTGCAATGGATTGTGCTAATGACTGAGAAGCTGCGAATGGACATAACAATGTGTATCCTGCAACAAATGTCACATTTCTAACCGGTTGGTGAACAGAAGGTAAATCATGTGGAGCCGAGAGAGTTAAGTCCAATATTTCCTTATGACATAGTAGGTAAAAATTGGATCCAGAGAGAACATAGGGTGCATGTTCCACACAGACATCACCGGTGGTTCAGTATCAAAGCCAGCTCACTGGAGTTATCAAACACTGTCACCGCCTGCTGCACTGTTGTGCTGCCAACCAATCAAGGACACTGTGGAACATTGAGGACACTGAGGAAATGTTCTGAGATAATTTACCTCCAACCATCTTGTATCTTTCTTTGCACAACACATGCACTCAACTATTCTAACTACAGAAGCTGAATCAATTTGTAACATTTTCCGGGAGATGTTTTTTGAGAAAATGCAGCCTTTATAATTTATTTTCATATTTTATATTATTTCTGTATTTCTATTATATAGTTTTTCTCCCTATTTATTTTACTGGATCCAATTTGGCATGGAATTCACCTCCATTCATAAGATCAAGTGATAGGAGTAGAAATAAGCCATTCGGCCCATCAAGTCTGCTCTGCCATTCAATCATGACTGATCTATCTCTCCCTCCTAACCCCATTCTCCTGCCTTCTCCCCATAACCTCTGACAATTGTACTAATCAAGAATCTATCTACCTCTGCCTTAAATATATCCACTGACGTCCTCACAGCCTTCTGTGGCAAAGAATTCCACAGATTCACTACTCGGATTAAAGAAATTCCACATCTCCTTCCTAAACAAATGTCCTTAAATTCTGAGGCCATGACCTTTAGTCCTAGACTCTCCCACGAGTGGAAACATCCTCTTCACATCCACTCTATCCAAGCCTTTTACTATTCTGTACGTTTCAAAGAGGTCTCCCCTCATTCTTCTAAACTCCAGCGAGTACAGGGCCAGTGCCTACAAACACTTTATTTACTCCCTTCTGCTAATAATTTCATATCTCATTGGGATGTCTCAAATGCTCTGGTTTTAGATCACATGTCTTCTTCTCTGCAATTATCAGCTTTGACATTTGGCCATTTTATGTGAGCAAGGTCTAGTCTATCAGTCTACTCTATGTCCAATCACAGCACAATCTCCCTGAAATATCAGTCTTGAGATGATTTACTTGCAGCATTTCTATTGAAATATATTTTCTGCGCATGTTACATCCTCCTCGACAATGCATGTACCGAATGCAGATAGTTATATCACTTTGCCTAACACTTCTGTTCTGTGAGCAATTAGTACTTCATACTTTAGGTCATTTGATGCCTTTAATTTACTGTTCCATTCACGCCTCCGCTATTTTCAGTTTTTGTTTCACTTTTGTTTTACTTTGGTTTAATGATGATTATAACATTTTCACAAATAATGATCAACACACAGGAGGGGCCCAATTTATTTCCAAAATATGCATATATATATATATATATATATATATATATATATATATATACACACACACACACACGCTCTCTCTTATCACATATCACTTGAAGTGACAGTATATATATACTGTCACTTCTAGGCCTTGCAACTGGTAACATGTAGTCCAGTTCAACCTGTGGGACACGCTCATCCTTCAGGGAAAGTCTGCTTTGACGGACCACGTGGAAGAGATCTTTATGAACCAACGGCTGGAAAGGTGATCCAGGAACGCACTGTAGAATGCGAAGGGCTAGTCAGAGCACTAAGATGACATGGTCATCCACTGCAGCCAAGAAGTTTCCAGCAGTGATGATTTTGCATACCACTGGACTCTGACTTCTGCGGCAGAGAGGGTGGGGTGTTACTGTGCAACAGCTTCTCCACCTTAAATTCTTTCCCGCACAGGTTTTTTTGCAGACTCATGAGCCATGTCAGAACTGACCAGAATTGAGACAGCACAACCCGCCATCGTCGTTACCGATGGGCCACCACCATATAAATAAATGTATATATGAAAATACCAACTAGGAAGGATTATTGCTGAGAGGGGTGTGTCACTGAGAGGGGTGGTCACTGAGAGGGAGAGCAACAAATTATAGTGCTTCTATTGTCTGTCTGATGATAGAAGTCCCTGGTCTAGGGCCTGTTGGTGGAGTAGACTAGGCTATGTAAATGTCAGTCCCTTCAGCCACTAATAGCCTTTGCCAATCGAGTATGCATATTCTTGTCTAATGCCATCAACACCAGCCTTTCTCCAATTTTGGACGTCAACCTATCTTTTTCAAGTGGTGAGCATTCTACTGGGTACCTGACTTGTGCCTCGTAGCTCATGAAAAAACTGGGGTGTTATGAAGTGATTTGCTCATCACCAGATATGTCATTACGGACTTGCTTTTCAAGTTTCAGAATTTAGCAGGCAGGTCCCACAGTTTCTGATGAATAGTGACACTCAGAATGGTAATGGCGGTGCCTTTGTCAATCATGTTACTGTTAAAAGGTAAGGGCATGTGTTTGAATGCCCACCTTTTGGAGATGATTATTGCCTTACACTTTTGCTGTAACTTACCAGTCTATGCCTGAATATTCTCCAGTTTCTTTGGTGTAAGTATGAACTATTTTGTTTCCTCAAGCGCTTTGAATGCAATATCCATTGTGCACTGATCAGTGAGCATTGCTATTTCACATCTTATGATTGAAGAAAAGTTCACTGAGGGAGCAGCTACAAGTGGATATTCCAACACTGTGATCTGAGGCACCCCCTTGCAGCCTGCATTCCTTGATGGTTTGGACTAAGGAGAAAGTGGAGATTTCTGGGTGAAGATAGTTGTGAAAAACTATCTTCACCCAGTTTTTCTGGCTTGCCTGTGATGACACTTCAAAAAGGATCCATCCTGTTTTTTCATAAACACTTAGATGTTAATGTAGATTGGATGTTTTGTAAGTTTGCAATGACACAAAACTTGGTGGTGCTGTGTTTGGTGAGGCAAATAGTTTACAAGCTGCAAAAATATATCAATCAACTGGTAAATTGGGCAGAGTAATACAGACAGAATTTAACCTTTATAAATGTAAACCTTTGCATTTTAGGTCGAATAAAGGTAGGACATAAACATGAATGATAAGGTCCAGAGAAATAGTGTGGAACAAAGGGTCCATAGAACCATAAAAATGACAGCAAAGATAGATTGAGTGGTAAAAAAGGTTTACAGAAGGTTCAGTGGCTGTAGCATAGAATATGAGAGCAGAGAATTTGTGCCACAGCTTCACATAACATTGATGAGGCCACACTGGGATATTGCAAGTAGTTTTGGCTGTCACAGTATAGACAGCTCTAGAAAGGGCACAGAAGAGATTCAATCAGATGTTGCCTGAGATGCAGTGTCTCAGTTATGAGAGGTTTCCAGAGAAAACAATCTAAGTTTGCCCAACCTCTCCTTTTCATAAATACCCTCTAATCCAGCAGTAATCTGGCAATACTTCTGCACCCTCTAGTCTCAAAATCCTTCCTGTATTGTCACTGGCAATCTCTTGAGTTTAACAATGCCAATTTAGTTTATATGTTTGACGAGTATTTTGAATTTGATTGTGCTGCACAACATTGTGACTTTTATTAAAGTTACTTGGTGCCTAAACTCTGAGTATATTTGAACATATGATAGGTAATTAAATTGTTATTGAATAATTATGATTGGCTGTTGTCTAGCTACCATGCCCTTCCTCTTAACATAATCGTGAACATGAGCAGAACTAATTCATGTTCCTGCATGGGGAAAGGACCACCAATTTCAGGGTGTAATCTCTCCTCCTCGTTCTAGTTTTGGTTTTGGGGCAAAGACCTGCTCTAATACGGGAGCAATTTCATAACTAGATAAAACAGACATTCATTTTTATTTATATGTGGAAGATTGTACCAATATTTAAGAATAGGTCAAATACTATTGAACTAATTCTAATTTCTTGTGATGGTTATTCATGAAAACAGAAGACATAGGAGGTATGGTCTAAATGGGCCTTTTGCATCTTTCAGTAAGATCATGGTTGATCTAAGTGCAAGACTAGATATAGTGGCTGTATTTATTATTTCTGTAGTTAACTTTTCTAGAATGTCGGTATACAGGCCATCATGTTCCTGGGATTTTCAGCTCTTCCACGAGTTTAATTGGAACTACTCAAGTGATATAAACTGTTCTTCTCTCAGTTTTTGGCTCTTGGCTTTCTACTAATTTGATCTACTTTTCTGTGTATGCTAGATGACATTAACAAAATAATTATTTTGCATCTCTGCCATTTCCTTATTATTGGCCTTTCCTCAGTTTTGAATATGCTAATTGGTCATTTATTTGTACTTGTAGGATTAATTGCATATTGTATTTCCTGCCTGTTAATGATCTTGTGCTTTTGGTACATAGAAACATAGAAAATAGGTGCAGGAGGCCATTCGGCCCTTCGAGCCAGCACCGCCATTCATTGTGATCATGGCTGATCGTCCCCTATCAATAGCCCGTGGTTGCCTTCTCCCCATATCCCTTGACTCCACTAGCCCCTAGAGTTCTATCTAACTCTCTCTTAAATCCATCCAGTGATTTGGCCTCCACTGCCCTCTGTGGCAGGGAATTCCATAAATTCACAACTCTCTGGGTGAAAAAGTTTTTTCTCACCTCAGTCTTAAATGACCTCCCCTTTATTCTAAGATTCTGCCTCTTTATCAATTGTGTAGTAATTTTTTCCAGATCAAAATACTAGAGCATCCAAGAGGTCAGTCAACATCTCTGCGTCGGGTGAAGGGAAAAGGGTAGGGAGGAGGGGAGTGTTTCGGGAAGTTAGGGAATTTAACGTACATATTGCCAGGTGTAAGCTACCTCAGCAAAAAAAATGACATAATGTTCCTCCAATTTGCTTGTGCCCTCACTCTGGCAATGAAGGAGGCCCAGGACAGAAAGGTCAGTATGGAAATAGGAAGGGGTGTTAAAATGGTTAGCAACTAAGAGAAGCAGAAGACCTTCAACAAAACGGTCATCGAGTCTAATGCTTCGTCTCACCATTGTACAGGAGCCCACATCGGTAGATGAGATTAGAGATACATGTGAACCTCTGTCTCGCCTGAAAGGAGTAATTAATGTTTGAATGTAGATTAAGTGCTTTTTTCTAAACTGGGTATGTGTGTGGGGGGCGGGGGGTGGGGAAACTTTTAAAATCTTTTCCCTGGTAGGAGAACCCGACCTTTTCTCTGTCGGGTCTCCGTTGTCGATGGGGCCGAGCACTATGGAGCGGCCTCCAGCCGGAACGACCTGGGGCTCCAGTCGCGGAGCTGCGGACTACTCACCATCGCGGAGCTGGCTGAGTTCGGAGCGGGTGGAGCTGTGGTGGCGCGCGGCTGCGACCAGACCCCAGCAATTCGGAGGCTCCAACCGCCGGCCCGGTGGCCGGTGACACCGGGAGCCCGTGGGTCCCTGCTGGGAGACTGCTTTTCGGGGCTTCCGCAACGGCAACTTCTCCCGCCTGAGTTGCGGGGTTGAAAATTACCTGGAGCGGGGCCTTACATCATCGCCCGGCGCGGCTTTAAATGGCCGCGGGACTTGTTAGCGCCCGCCGGGGGCTCCAGCACCAAGACCCGGAGCAGGGCCTTGCATCGCCCGACGTGGCTTTAATGGCTGCGGGACTTTTTACCATCGCTCGCCGGGGGCTTTGACTCTGACATCGGGAGGAGAACGAGGAGTGCAGGGGAGAGATAAGACTTTGCCTTCCATCACAGTGAGGAGGAGATTCACTGTGATGGATGTTTGTGTAAATTGTGTTGTGTCTTGGTTTTTTTTCTTGTTTGTATGACTGCAGAAACCAAATTTCATTTGAACCTCAATGAGGTTCAAATGACACAAATAAATTGTATTGTATTGTATTGGGGTCCCTGGATGGAGTCGATGGAGGAGGTATAAGGACAGGTGATGCGTCTCCTGTGGTTTCAGGGTAAAGTATGGCTTGGGTTAGAAGGGATGAGTGAATCGAGGAGTTGTGGAGAGAGCGGTCTCTGTGGAAGGTGGAAAGGGATGGAGATAGGAAGATGTAATTAGTGACGGAATTGTCAGAGGATGATCTGTTGGATGCGGAGGCTGGTGAGGTGAAAGGTGAGGACCTTGTGAACTCTTTCCTCATTGCGTTTGGGGGGGGAGGGGGGGGGGGGAATGAGAGCAGTACTATAGGACATGGAGGAGTCACATATCAGGCACCCATTTATGATATGTTCACTAAAGAACGAGGACTCTCAGATGTCCATGTATGGAAAAGCTCATCCTGGGAACAAATGCAGTGGAGATGGAGCAATTGAGAGTAGGGGGATAGCATCTTTGCAAGAGGCAAGGTGGGAAGATGTGTGGTCATCTGTTAGACACAGGGTGATCACCAGGGTGGGAAGAACAGGTCACAGCAGGGACCTGTTAGGGTCTGTTAACTGGCTAGTCACTGAACGGACTATCCCTCCCTGATTGAGGTCACCTATTACCGTCCCTGATTCGTCCTGGTCTTTTCTTGCTATCAGTCTCCATCCCCTCCCCCCTCCCCGCACAATCCTACCCACAAAAAAGAGCCCCCACCTGAAATGTCACCTATCCATTATCTCCAGATATGCTCCCTGACCTGCTGAGTTTCTCCAGCATTTTGTATTTATCTTTGGTATGAACCAGCGTTTATAGTTCTTTTTTATTACATTATGATATGATCACTGTTTCCCAGTGGATACATTACTATACCACTATTTATTCAATTTTCAGTACACTTTACCAAAAGTAACACAGCTTGTTCCCTAATTCCAGGTACTGTCCCAATATAAATTCCATTAACTCATCCTCAAAATTACACTGCCCATTCTATCAGAAGGTTGAAGTCCCCCATGACCATCGCATTACTTCTATTACAAATTATTTTCAAGCAATAGTCTGCCACAGATCAATACAATCTATTGTCTACTTCTATCCAGGGATTTGTTTTACTTTAAATTGTTTAATGCCATGCAAGCTTCCTGAGCCAAGATCCTTTATTTTGACATTATTCTTCAATATCAGCATGCCACCCTTTAATCCATTTTTGTCCATCATTCTGAAATAACAAGTACATTGGAATATCGAGTTACCAGCAAATATCATCTTGCAACCACATCTCTGCAATGGCTATTAGGTTAAGTTCATTGTATTCAGAGAGTTAAAACCAACACAGGCAAGATGGGCCAAGCTGCATGTTATTCTGCAATCCTATTTGTATTTTTCATGTTATTTCATGTGATTCCAGGTCTCAGTTTTTTTTAAACATTGTATTTAATTGCCAGATAAATTCACTACTCAGCCTTATGAGCAAGAGTGGGATGTTGCATTTTAGGAAGTCAAATGCAAGAGGAAAGTAAACAATTAACAACAAAACCTTTCAATGCATTGATGTACAGAGGGATCATTGTGTCCAAGTACACAGCACCCTGAAAATGGCAACACAAGAAGATGGAGTGTAAAGCTGTATGGTATGCTTGCTTTCATCGGACAAATCATTGAGTACTAGAGTCATGAAGTTATGTTGCAGTTTTATAAAACTTTGGTTAGGATGCATTTGGAGTATTGTGCGTATGTCTGGTCACCCATTACAGGAAGGATGCAAAGGCTTTAGACAGGGTGCAGAAGCAGTTTACCAAATTAGATTGGAGGAATAATCCAGGCTGCCTAGTTTAGATGACATTAACTGCAGGGAGAAGTGAGATAAACATGGATTCTTTTCATTGTAATGTCAGAGGTCGAGGGAAGAACTGATAAAAGCCTATAAAATTATGAGAGGTATAGCTATGGTAGACAATCGGTTTATTTTTCCCTAATGGAAACATCAAAGATTAGAGGTCATAGCTTTAAGATTGGAGAGGGAAAATTTAAAGGAGATGTGCAGGGCAGGTTTTCTTTTACACATAGTTGTGGGTGCATACAACTCGCTGCCAGTGGTGGTGGTGAATGTAGATAAGGCATTTAAAAGGCTTTTTGATATGCACATGGACATGCAAGGATTGGAGGGATATGGTTCTTGTAGAGCATGGGCGGAAATCCCGGAGGGGGAAATCTAATAAAATCTCCTCTTTCCGCGAGACAGTGGGGGTGGGATTCATGATCGTGGGCATTGATTGGACGAGAGAGACGTCGGTCAGCAGGCAATGAGAGGGGGAGGGGGCCACATGACGATTCAGCGCGATGATTTGAGGAGAGAGGTGTCGGTCAGAGGCGGAAGTAGGGGTGTGGGACTGAGGATAGAGCGCGGTGATTGGAGGAGGGAGACGTCGTGGTGGAGCAAGGATCATACAGCGGAGCTTGAATTGGCACATTCGCGGGGCCTTTCATTGCCCGGCGCGGCTTAAAATCGGCCACGGGATCTTCCACCACCCCGCGATCAAATGGCTGCGTCAAGGCGATTGAGGCTCCCGATGTTGAAGCCCCCGCCGGGCAATGAAAGGCCGATTGAAGCCCCACGATTCGGGGTGGATGGAGCTGCTGTTGCTGGAGTTTGGAGTCGCTCACCAACCAGGTCAGCTCCCGATGTTATCGTCCACAGGGCCCACGGCCGAAGCCTCATGTGTTTGCGCGCGTGCGGCCACCAAGAAATTGTGTGTCCCCCATGTTTTGATAGCGATTTCCGCCCCTGGTGCAGAGTAGAGTAGAGCAGGTGCCAAGTTTAACTTGGCATCATTTTTGATACAGCCATTGTGGGCCAAAGGGCCTCTTCATGTACTGTACTGTTCTCTAATCTCAGTGCTGCCCACAGCTGGATTGGCACACAAGTACTGAACTATTATTTACCTGCTACCTACCTCAAGCACATTCTAGAAAGAAAAATGCTAGAATAAATGGCATTGAGGATGACTTACTAATCAAGCCATTTCACACCTCTGCTACCTGATAATCAGTACTTTCTCAAACTGTACACACTCCCAAACCACATATAGTATCTATAGTTTTTTTTTAATCAACATCACTTCATTTATTCTATCTCTGAAAAACCAGTGGTGCCAAAATCTTACTGGATTGTGGCTCAGTCCCTCTACATTCTGTGCTTTTGGACTTAGAATGGAGAAATCGCCACTTTGAGAAAAGATCATCTAGCTTGATCTCTCTTGCAGAATGAAGAAACAAGGAACTGCAAATGCAGGAAACTTGAGAGAAAAACACAAAATGCATGGAGTACCTCAGCAGATCAGTCAGCATGGCTGGAGGACATGGATAGTTGACATTGTTGGGTGGGTACCCATCTTCATGTTGAATGTAATCAGGGGGAGAAAGCTGGAAAAGTGAAGAGCTTGGCAAGTGATAGTTTGATGCGTGAGGGGTTTGATTAGCAGATGGGTGGATAAAGGTCAGAAATAAAAAGAGACAAAATAGCGCAGGAAAATGAGAGATGAGGAACATTGGGCTCGAGGAAGGGGTGTAGGTTGAAGAGCATGGGGAATGGGAAAGAGGGCAGGATAGTGAGAGAAATGAGTGTGAATCTCACAGGGGCGGATGGAACAGAGGGTAAAGATGATGGGGGGGTTACCTAAGAGTGGAAAATTCAATGTTCATACCATTGGGTTGTGAGCTGCTCAAAATAAATATGAGGTGCTGTCCCTACAGTTTACACGTGGCCTCACTCTGGCAATGAAGGAAGTCCAGGGCAGGAAGATTGGTTTGTGAATGAGAATGGAGTTAAAGTGGTTAGCAAGCTGAAGATCCAGAGGGCCTTGGGAGACTGCATCCAAGTGATCAGTGAAACGGTGACCTAATTGCTCCTTAGTCTCACCAATGTAAGGGAGGCTATATTGGGAGCATCAAATGCAGTGGATGAGGTCAGAGGAAGTGCATACCAACTCACTTGTCTTGATGGCAAGCCACTTTGTTTAACATAATACACACAGGACTAGAAGAGAAACTATGCAGAGTTCTGATTACAACAAATAGGTTTTATAATTTACAACCAATACCTATCCGAGTTTTGGCTGTGGTTACTGTGTAGGGCGTAACATTTCAGTGTATTTTTCATTTTGAAAGTGAGACCTAGGAAGTCCAAGTTAGCTTGCATCACAGCTCATTCTGCACAATTTTGAAAAAAAACCCTGCATTTTGTTATGAAAGAAATAACAACAAAAATGTATGTCACTCTGTATTCATCCATTTGTTGCCTGAACCATTATCAGTGAAGTCACTGGAAATTATGTTATTACATATTTAAGTGCATTATGAACTATAATTTGGTTTGCCACGCATAATAAACACAATCTGTGGCCTTTCACCATTATTTCTTTACATCATAAATGAAGGTGACATTTATATTTGTCTAAATAAACAGATGGCCAATTACAACATAAGAAACTAAATTAATCCTCCACCAGATTAGGATCCATTGATGCCTTGCAAAGCAGGTGGGACTCGGTCACAAAAACATTTTGTTTCAGACCATATTGCCCTAAAAATAAACCTAAAACACAATTACTCATAATCTGCACAAAATGAAACCATGATATATAATAGCATCAGTGTATATATTAGGGTTTGACAATTCAATTCCACTTCTGTAATTCGAACCACATTTGAGGTTGAGTTCATCATCAATGCACATTTACATTGCATATTCGACCCATATGAGCAAGGTCAAATATCTTCTCCTTGCAATTATTTACATTTTGGATTTCCTCGAGGCTACGATGTTCACCAGCTGCAGGATGGTTTTAAAGAAGAATTAGATAACGAACTTGAAGATTGAAAAAATGCAGATTTAAGTGGAAGGAGCTTGGAAATTGGACTAACTGTGTTGTTTTCACAAATATCTTGCACAGGGTCAATAGGGATAAATGCTCTCCAACAAGATGCAATTTGGGCATCTATCAAAACCTTCTAACATGCCTCCCAAACTGGCAACTTCTACTCCCTGGAAGGACAAGGGCACCAATCATCAGCGAACACCACAACTTTTAGGGTCTCCACCAAATAATACTCCATCCAATCTGATTCAGAAATACTCTGCTATGGTTGATGTTTCCCTTGGCCTAGATCCTGAAAATACAGGCCAATCAATTCTGTGGTAGCTCTTGCATTGCACATGAAACACGGTTTAAAGCAGTAAGCTGCCCGATGTTTTCTCAAAAATTAGAGATCAGCAATAATATCGACATCCGCATTCTGAATACGTAAAAACATACCTGCCTGTTGCAATGGACATCAGAGAAAGAGAGTTTTAATGCAATACTACTTGTTTTTTATTATTAATAGGCAGTTTTTTCCAAAATTTCAGGCTGAGAATTTGTAACCAACTGCACGATATTCATTATTCTTCTGCTGACAAAGTACAACGATGCATAAAATCTGATTCATCAAAGGCTTTTACCTTTTCATAGATTTTTACCTTTAATTGCCCGGGCATGTATTCCACGAAGTCCAACTAAAATAAAATGATTTTATCATATTTCTGACTTCCATTCATTAATATTTATAAAAAGGCTCACATATTCTCTAAAGTAGAATAATCTGAAACCTTATCGGATAAAATATTTATTTAATGTTATTTTAAGTTTTGATTTACTCTTACAATTTGCCATCTAATGTAGCTCAAAGTGGTGCAATTAAAAGATCTTAAAATATTTAAGAACTATTAAAGCAGCATGCGCATTGGCCAAATTCCCAACAGTGTTATGGCCATTCACTCTCTTCTAATTTATTCAGTTGTAATTGAACATGGGTGCAATGGGTAAAATGGGCAAAATGGGACTAAGGCATTTGCTCCATTCTACTACTGAATGGCACTGCACTTGAACTTTCTTCATGACCTCTTGGGTGATTTCATTGACTCTTACAGAGAATAAAGCAGAAAAGTAAACACCATACATCAGGGAGAAATTGCCACATTAAGTCCTGGCCTAAATATGTTTCCTGTGCTGCCATCAATATACTATCATGCTTAAGGATAATCTTTTGAAAATATGTTTATACTTATCTATATAAAAGATAGGTTGGCTGTTTGCACCATTGTTGAAGAATAATAATAATAATAATGGATGGGATTTATATAGCGCCTTTCTAGAATACTCAAGGCGCTTTACATCGCATTATTCATTCACTCCTCAGTCACACTCGGTGGTGGTGAGTGAGCTACTTCTGTAGCCACAGCTGCCCTGGGGCAGACTGACGGCAGCGTGGCTGCTAATCTGCGCCTACGGCCCCACCGACCACCACCAATCACTCACACACAGGCAAAGAATGATTTTAATATTTAATGCATGGAGGCCATATTCAACGGTGGACCAGTGGCTGTCGTGAATAATAATTTGGTTGCAGGTGATGACAAAGGATATATATCAACAGACTCTCTCCCATGACTCACTAATCATTACATTTTTACCATCATGTTAAAATGTCTTGTGCTCCTGATCCACTTGAATTAAATAATCAGAGGCAATAAACTTCTCCAAATACTGCACTATGAATTTTCATACTTACATACTTTTGTGTTCCTTATCAGCACTGTGCTAGACTCTTGTACACTAATTCAAAGGCAAAGTGCAGTGATACCCACAGCAATGATCAGGACTTCGTTGTTATTCTATCCAGGCAAAGAATAGTCGTATTTTCTTGAAAAGGGCAGTATGATGCTTGGATCCCTCCAGTATCACACCTCGACAATCAATATAAATCCTCTAACATTTGGTGGCTACACTCTGAACACTCCCCCAATATTTATACACCACTGCCACTTCTAACAACGCATACTCCAATCGCCAGGGCATTTCAGAACTTTGGTCTATTGGTTTCAGATATTTTACTCTGCATGAGCACTTTATGATCAAGGATTCTGTTAATGACCGGGATGTGCTCAAAGTTTGTCTGAAGAAGGGTCTCGACCCGAAACGTCACCTATTCCTTCGCTCCATAGATGTTGCCTCACCCATTGAGTTTCTCCAGCATTTTTGTCTACCTAGGATGTACTCAAATATCACTTTACAAATCCTGCATCTACAAGAGAAGTGAAATTTAGAATTTAAAAAACTGCAGATGCTGGTTGATACACAAAATGACAGAAAGTGCTGGAGTTACTCAGCAGGTCAGGCAGCATCTCTGGAGAACATGGATCGGTGACATTTCGGGTCAAAACCCTTCTTCAGACTGACTGTAGGGGAGTGAGAAGAAAGATGGAAAAGGGGAAAGTCAGGACTAAGCATGAAATTTGCCCGGAGAGATCCAATAAGGCCCTAGATTATAATGTTCAGCCATTTAGTTTGGTTTGCATGGAGTGTATTTCTGGTGTGCACTAAACAAAGTGCTCCTAGTCTAGGCCAGGATGGAAAAGTTTGATTTCTTAATTGGTCAGAAAATATCTACAATTGGAACGAATTTATCAAAATATTTTCAAAAATGTAGTAATAGAAATCCAAAATAAATTTTAAAATGTTTTTCTGTAAAAATCAAGACTTTGCAATTTAGTTCCACAAAAAGTGAGGAACAATACCAGCCAGGTGGAATATAATCTAAGTCCTGAAGATTTCTTGCAATTCTTCAGAAAGTTAAATCATGGTTAACTATTAAAGTGAACATGCCTCATACAAAAATAGAATATAGAGACAATAAAGTACAAGCAATGACTTGCTATGCTTTGAGCAATGAATGCCACATGTTGCCTCACCTGTGGTGTTGAGATCTCACCTGCTCGGAGACTGCTGCCTGGTTCTGCAGTTGCTAGAATCTTCCAGTGCCCCACCCATTCTAAATCTCACACACACTGGGAGACCAATCAACTTCAGAAGAAATCACAGCTGTTATAATCAGGTTGTTTGCCACAGCTTGATACATGAATACTTCAGTATGGGCCACCATGTAATAGGCAGCAGTATAAGCAACATCTGAATTCCCCCCCACCCCCCCGAGTCCAGTATTGTTTAATCAATTTGCAGCTGCCTCACATTTTGCATTTTACATTTATTGCATTTCATATTATTTCTGAATGCAGGACTTGGAGAGGTATGTCTGCTTAATGATGCACTTACGCCATAGAAAACCATTCAGCCGATCGAGTCTTCTGCCCTCAGAGCAACCTGTATTAGTACCATTCCCCCGCTTATTATCTCACTATCTGCTTTCTCACATATACACATCAATTCCAGCAACCACTACCCCCTGCACACCTTCCCCACTCACTGATCTTCCAACGAACCACCTACAACTATGGATGGTTTATGGTGCAAATTAACATATCAATAGCACGTTATTGGAACATGTCAGAAAATGAAGCATACAAGGGCAGTTCACATGTTGACAAGAGATACTGTGTAAACCACATAGACCACTAATGATCCAGATTGAACCCACGTCACAGGAGCTATGAGGTAGAAGCATCACTATGCAGTCCTTTTTTTTCCCCTTAGCAAGATTAGCTAAGGTGCTAAGGTAGAAATAAACTGTAAATAGGTTTAGACCACTCTAATTTAGCAGGTTAACAATGAATTGAATGGTAACTTTATTCACTTGCAATTGAGATATTCTTCAATGCTTTCAGATGTTTGTGCGTTATGCCTCTTGAATGACTACACATCAAATCGTTCCAGTTTAGAAAATATGATAACTCACTGGTGGGTTATTAATTATTAAACCACTGGGGGCATTTTTACCTCTCCCATTGCTGTCATGGAGCTATTTGTGCAGAACATTGTAGATATGTACTCTATTTAGACTGAGCCTCATTATTTTCTGGCCTAATTTAAATATGAAGAACATTTAATAGTGCAGCTACTGATCCGGGTGCATCTTGGCCCTTAAAGGCATCATCACAATAAAAATATTTGGAGCTGTAGAGCTCACATGAAACTCAGAAGAATATTTTACAAAAATCTGTCAATATAAACAGTGCTTTGGGGAAACTGTTGATATTATAAAAGCGCAGAACTATTATTGGGACACATTCTGATGAAGGATGGTCATTCGTAAGGCATTCCATGTGTTCGAAGAGCTGTAAATTGTATATTGTTGACCATAATTATAAATAATTCCATTTCATGCAAACAGTATGTGCTGATGTGCCGTGACTAGAGTGGTAGCAATGCTCCAAGCAGGAATCAGGGAGCTGGTGCATGTTATGTGATTCAGCTGATTTGACGTTACTCTAACGTCAAATGTCAAGTATGGATTTGAAGAATGATATTGCAATAAGAGTTGACAGGTGAACCAATGCCTCTTTTTATCCTATGTAATATGAAGTGACTGTAGAAACAGATGCAGAGGTAGAAAGGACTTTTTCAAGAGTTGGTAGCTCAGGAGATGGCAAGCCAAAGTAGATCAAAAGTTGTTGCTTGAGTTCGCAATTGTTTCTTCCCTTTTAAATAAACACCAAAAGGGCAGACAGTGTGAAAGAAAGTATACAATACAGAGAGGATTGTGCATTTTCTGTCACTCAAATTGTTTAAAAGATATTTATGGCAAGATTAGCTCAACTTGTGAGATATTAGAAGTTACAGAGTGGGATGTTGAAGAGTTGAGGTAGTTGTATTATGGATTTAGAAGAATGTCATGTCTGCAATGACAAAAGATTAGTTGGAGAGCTCAGAACTCAGCAATTGAAAAGGTACGAACATTATAAAGGGTTTATACTGCAGGCCTCCCAAGAACCAGCAAGGACTAGGTGAACAGATATGCACACAGATCATGAAAAGATGTAAACAAGAATAGGGTTTTTGTAGTGCGTAATTTTAACTGGGCAATAGCCAATGTTTCTTTGTTTAAGAATCAAGAACTTATAAGCAGGTGAATCTTACATTAGTGGTCGGGAAATTAATGGAGGGGATTCTTGGGAACAGGATTTACTTGTACGTGGAAAAGCATGGACCTATTATGGATATTTAAGAAAGAACTGTTCTGTTTTTCACATTACAGAGACATCTGGAAGCTTTTAACAGAATCAAGGGATATGGGGGGAAAAGCAGGAATGGGGTACTGATTTTGGATGACCAGCCATGATCATATTGAATGGCAGTGCTGGATCGAAGGGCCGAATGGCCTACTTCTGCATCTACTTTCTATGTTTCTATGTTTGGAGAGAGTGCAGAAGAGATTCACCGATTTGCTGCCTTGATTGGAGAGTATTAGCAATAACCGGAGATTTGACAAATGATTGTTTTTTCTGGAATGTCGGATGTGCAGGTGTGATCTGATGAAGGTATATAAAATTATGAGCAGCGTAGAGAGGACTTTTTTTCCCCAGGGCAGAAATGTCGAATACTGGGAAGGTATGAACTTTGTGCAATGATTTATTTTGGAAGATAGGTAACAAAAAATAATGAGTGTAATTTTAAGCAGAACATCCCTCTAACACGAACATCTACCTTTTATGAGCAATTTTAAGCAGAATTCAGGAACAGAAAGAACTTGGGTGTACAAGCCTTTGAATGCGAAAGAACAAGTTGTGAAGACAGTTGAAAAGACATTTGAGATCACAGACAGTTGAAAATAGTAGACATACAGGAGCAAAGAAGCTGTGCCAAGTACTGGCATACTCTGTACTGTTATTTGAGTCGCGATGGATGTCTCATCCTTCAAGACCATGCAGTAAAGATTCACGAGATTTCATCTCATGGATTTGGTTATATTAAAAACTGTTTATATCCATAGAACAAAAGGAAAGTTATACAAAAAACTTGTGGTGCTTTAAAAGACATTTTTGATAAATGGAAGGAAGCTGTGTTCAGTGGCAGAAGGGTTAGGAATTCAGGGCTGCCAACTCTCACGCTTTGAGCATGAGAATCACGCCCTCAAACAAACTCTCACGCCCTCACGCTGATCAGAAATTTCTCACGCACAGTGGTGAGAAATTTTGTGATCAACGAAAATTTCAAAACTCGGATAAACTGCATGGTCCGCGAGTGTTGGAGAGCAGGGGCTGCAGGAGGGATGGGAGCGGAACCAGCGGCGGGAACAGATGCGGGGAGCCGGGACTGTCGAGTGTTTGCCAGGCTGCGAGTGTTTGCGGCGCTGGCGACTCGTTCACTGCAGCTCTGGCCATGGAGCACTCCGGATAGTGCGGGTGTCCCGGGCCGTAGGGGGCGGCGGAAGCGTTGCGCCGCTGCCGCGAGAGTCTCTGTGCCGAAGGGACAGACTCTCAAAGGGAGATGGAGAGAGAGGGGAAGGAAACAGGGAGACAGTGGGGAGAGAGAGGGGGGTGAGAGGAGAGAGAGGGGAGACAGAGGGAGCGTGAATGGAGAGAGAGAAGAGGGAGGGGGGAGAGAGAGGTAGGGGAGAGAGAGGGGGAGAGTGAGGTGGGGGAGGGGGGGGAAGAGAGAGAGGGAAGAGAGAGAGAGGGGTGAGAGGGAAGAAAGAGGGAAGAGAGAGGGGGTGGAGAGGGTAGGAGAGAATGGGAGAGAGAGGGGGAAGAGAGAGGGGTGGTAAAAGAGAGAGGGAGAGAGGGGGAAAGAGAGAGATGGGGGGGCAAAGAGAAAAAGAGAGAGAGGAGAAAGAGAGAGGGGAGAGAGACGGGGAGAGTGAGGTGGGAGGGAGAAATGGGGGAGAGAGGGAGAGAGAGATGAGAGAGAGGGGGGGAAGAGAGAGAGAGAGACAGAGAGCGAGGGGGAGAGAGAAGAGAGAGGGAAGGGGAGAGAGTGAGAGGGGTGAGACAGGGGAGAGAGAGAGAGGGGGAGGAGAGAGAGAGGGGGAGGGGAGAGAGAGAGAGAGAGGGGGAGGGGAGAGAGAGGGGGGTTGAGAGGAGAGAGAGCGGAAGAGAGGGGGGACCCTTCTTCCACACCCTCTCCCCACTCGGTTGCTCCACTCCCTCACCGGGTACCCCCAAGGCCAGTGATCAGTGATCACACAGCCTCCCCCCTTTCAAAAATGCTCCAAACCAATTTAAAGCATATATATTGCATTCAAGTGTAAGTTATAAGACTCGCTACAGTATGCACCATTTTGCACAATTTCAAGCTGAAAAATGCAAATGTTCCGTACCAATGGGAGGGGACACCCTCCCTCCCCCCTCCCTCCCCCCTCCCCCCTCCCTCCCTCCTCCCTCCTCCCTCCCCCCTCCCTCCCTCCCCCCCCCTTGTTGCTTTAGCACTTTACCACGGGTATACTGCACCTACCATGTGCCAGTGGAGGAAGGAATTCATATTTTTGGGTTGATGGATGCTAACTGTGATATTGGTATTGGTATCTTAATCTCTTGCTATGGTATTGATGTGGTTTGGTCCAGTTGGGTTTCAGGTCAATATTGACCCCCATGATATTGATGGTGTGGAAATTGGCCAAGGTAGTGCTACTGAATGTCTTGGGTTGGATGTTAGATTTTATCTTGGTGGTCATTACCTGGCTCTTTTGTGACACAAATGTGACTTGTTTCCAATCAACCTTCACTCAAATGTTGTTTAAGTCTTATTGTATGCAAGCATGGACTGCAATTATCAACAGATGTCCTCACCTCTGACCTAATGATCAAAGGAATATCACTGATGAAGCAGCTGAGGCACTGACCAAGAAACAGCTGTAGTATTATTTTGGGTTGAGATGTTTGACTTCTGACAACTGACCCATCTTCTTTGTACAAATTATGACTCCAGCTACTGAAATCTTTTCCTTTTGACACCAGTTGATTCCAGTTTTACAAGGGTGTCTTGATGCTACATTCAGTCTGATGCTGCCGACATCAAGGGCAGTCACTCTAATCTCATATCTCACATTCAACTCTTGTGTACCATTGCTGGGAAGAGTCTGTAGCCAAGTAACCTGATGAAAGACAAACTGAATTTCGTTCAACCGTTTATTGGTGAGAAAATGCCACTTGATGACAATTTCCATCATTGTTGGTGATTAGCAGTAGATGTGTTAGACAATAGTTGTCCAGTTTGGATTTCTTTTGCGTTTCTTGAATGTGATAATTATCCACATCAAAGTGTAGGAAGGAACTGCAGATGCTAGTTTACACATGAAGATAGGCACAAAATATGGAGTAACTCAGCAGGTCAACCAGCATCTATGGAGAAAAGGAAAATGTGAAGTTTTGAGTCAAGTCTGAAGAAGGGTCTCAACCCAAAATGTCAACACTTCTTTTTCTCCAGTGGTGCTGCCTGACCATATAACCATATAACCATATAACAATTACAGCACGGAAACAGGCCATCTCGGCCCTACAAGTCCGTGCTGAACAACTTTTTTCCCTTAGTCCCACCTGCCTGCACTCATACCATAACCCTCCATTCCCTTCTCATCCATATGCCTATCCAATTTATTTTTAAATGATACCAACGAACCTGCCTCCACCACTTCCACTGGAAGCTCATTCCACACCGCTACCACTCTCTGAGTAATGAAGTTCCCCCTCATGTTACCCCTAAACTTCTGTCCCTTAATTCTGAAGTCATGCCCTCTTGTTTGAATCTTCCCTATTCTCAAAGGGAAAAGCTGGTCCACATCAACTCTGTCTATCCCTCTCATCATTTTAAAGACCTCTATCAAGTCCCCCCTTAACCTTCTGCGCTCCAGAAAATAAAGACCTAACTTATTCAACCTTTCTCTGTAACTTAGTTGGTGAAACCCAGGCAGCATTCTAGTAAATCTCCTCTGTACTCTCTCTATTTTGTTGACATCCTTCCTATAATTGGGCGACCAAAATTGTACACCATACTCCAGATTTTGTCTCACCAATGCCTTGCACAATTTTAACATTACATCCCAGCTTCTATACTCAATGCTCTGATTTATAAAGGCTAGCATACCAAAAGCTTTCTTTACCACCCTATCTATATGAGATTCCACCTTCAAGGAACTATGCACGGTTATTCCCAGATCCCTCGGTTCAACTGTATTCTTCAATTCCCTACCATTTACCATGTACGTCCTATTTTGATTTGTCCTGCCAAGGTGTAGCACCTCACATTTATCAGCATTAAACTCCATCTGCCATCTTTCAGCCCATTCTTCCAAATGGCCTAAATCACTCTGTAGACTTTGGAAATCCTCTTCATTATCCACAACACCCCCTATCTTGGTATCATCTGCATACTTACTAATCCAATTTACCACACCTTCATCCAGATCATTGATGTACATGACAAACAACAAAGGACCCAACACCGATCCCTGAGGCACCCCACTAGTCACCTGCCTCCACCCCGACAAACAACCATCCACCATTACCCTCTGGCTTCTCCCATTCAGCCACTGTTGAATCCATCTTGCTACTCCTGCATTTATACCAAACAGTTGAACCTTCTTAACCAACCTCCCGTGAGGAACCTTGTCAAAGGCCTTACTAAAGTCCATATAGACAACATCCACTGCTTTACCCTCGTCAATTTCCCTAGTAACCTCTTCAATGACCTTCTGAATTACTCCAGCATTTTGTGTCTATTCACATCATAGGATAGGTGCCAGTACTAATTATAGAAGATAGACTCAAAAGACTGGAGTAATTCAGCAGGACAGGCAGCGTCTCTGGAGAGAAGGAATGGGTGACGTTTCGGGTCGTGACGCTTCTTCAGACAGGGATAAGGGAAATGAGTGATATAGACGGTGATGTGGAGGGATAAAGAACAATGAATGAAAGATATGCAACAATGATAAAGGAAATAGGCCACTGTTAGTTGTTTGTAGGGTTAAAATGAGAAGCTAGTGCGACTTGGGTGGGGGAGGGAGGGCTGAGTGGAGGTGTTCCGCGAAATGATCGCCCAGTCTGTGTTTTGTCTCGCCAATACATTGGTCTCGCCAAAGTATATACAAGATGTTCAATATCTTGAACAACAGATACAGTAGATGAGGTTGGAGGAGGTGCAAGTGAATATCTACCTAACCTGAAAGGACTGTCAGGGTCCCTGGGCAGAGTCGATTGTCAGAATCCATTGTCAAAGTGAGGCGAAATGCAAATTGGAGAAAGAGCATTTCATATTTCGCTTGTGCAGCTTCCGGCCCAGTGGTAACTTCAGGTAGTCCCGGCATTCCCTCTGTCTCTATCCCTCCCCCACCCAAGTCACACTAGCTTCTGATTTTCACTCCACAAACAGCTCACAATGAATGGCTTGTTTCCTTTATCATCGTAACCTTTTTGCATATCTTTCATTCATTGTTCTTTATCTCTCCACATCACCGTCTATATCTCTCGTTTCACTCATCCCTAACCAGTCTGAAGAAGGGTATTGACCCAATACGTCACCCATTCGTTCTCTCCAGAGATGCTGGCTGTCCCGCTGATTTGCTCCAGCATTTTGTGTCTATCTTCGGTTTAAACCAGCATCTGCAGTTCCTTCTTACACAATATTCTAAATATATTGGTACAGCTAGAGGTACAGCTGGATCTGGAGTGCATGTCTTCAGTGTGATGTTGTGAGGTCCCACAATCTTTTCCATATCTATTGCTCTCAGCTGTTTCTCATGTTCATATCTGGAGTTGTACGAATTGTCCTCGCAGCAATTCCGGCTGAATAATGCCCCTGTCCCACTTAGGAAACCTGAACGGAAACAACTGGAGACTTTGCGCCCCGCCTAAGGTTTCCGGCCAGTTCCCGTAGGTTCTTGTCAGTCTCCCTACCTGCTTCCACTACCTGCAACTTCCAGCAACCACCTGCAACCTCCGGGAACTGCACGGAAACCTTGGGTGGGGCGCAAAGTCTCCAGAAGTTTCCGTTCAGGTTTCCTAAGTGGGACAGGGGCATAAGATTGCGAATACTCACCCTTTCTTCAGCATTCACATGCTGGGAACAACGATTGTTGGGGATGGAGATATTCTCGGAGCTTCTTATTTACTGTTTACTTATCCACCGCAATGCAAAACAAGATGTGGTGGAACTAGAGAACTTTGATTTGATCTCCCAATCGTGAGATCACTTTGTCTGCAGTTTCTGGTGTTTGGCATGCTAGTAATTCTGTATTCCAGCTTCATTGGGCTGGCATATTGTCATTTGTAGATGCAACTGGTCCTGTTTAGGCTACCTCTTTTGCACTCCACATTGAACCAAAATAGGATTCCCAGAACTAATGTTATTGCTATAAATATGTTGAGCTATGGGATTACATATGGTGGAGTGTACACTTCTACCACTGCTGATGGTCCACAATGCCTCATGGATCTCACTTTTGAGCAGCAGGTTCTACTCTGAGTCTAACCCATTTAGTGTGTCTGTTGCAACAGGAGGCAATGAAGGGTTTACACAAGGTGGTCATTTCCACTCATGCTAACATGGACAAATGTATCTGTCACAGGCAACTTGATGAAGATGAGGAGGTCAAGCAGCTTCATCCCTCATGTTGACTCACTCGCTACTTACTGCAACTACATTCTGACAGTTCTGTCCCTCAGGACTCAGCCAGCTTGGTGAGTGTTGATGCTACCAACTGACACTTGGTGATGGACGCTGAATTCATGAACCCAAGGTAACTCTGTGCCCTTTGCTATTTTTTTTCCAACTGCTCAACATGGCGACATTTATCATCAACGGGAGGACAGTAAGTGGCTGTCAAGGGTTGGTTTAATTCCCCTGTTTGACCTGATGTTATATCAAGGATTCCCAACAGCTACTCCCTCACACCTACCGACCACAGTGTTGCCATCTCTAGTGAGTCTTCCCTTTCACTGAGACAAGCCACACAATTATGATGGAGTTGTATGGAACATTGGCTGCCAGCTATAATATTTTAGTTTGACTATGTCAAATCATTGCACGTCTAGACTGTAGGATAGCTCTTTCACTCCAGCCACCTGGTTGATGAGAAGGTCTTTATAATGGTGGCTGGGCTGGGAATAACTTTGAAATGTCTGAATTTGATGTTTTATCAATGGTTGGTGCTATGTAAACTTACTAAATCTGGTGCAATGGAATGGCATGCTCGGCCACTTCAGTGTAACATGTGTAATTGATCTGAAGTTGCATCTGGCCAGTCCAGGGAAGGACAAGTGATTTCCTTCCCTTGGACGACATTGGTGAACCAGACTGTCATATTTTTTTGTCACAATCTGATCGTTTTTCATTGTCATCATCACTAATGCTACTGTTATCTCCATCTACCTGACCCCCAAACAGCATCAGTGCCAGGACAATAACATCACCATGGGAAGGTTGGATGAATAGATAAAGGTGGCTCATTTCACACAGCCGCTCACATTCAACTTATGACTCCGAACCAAGTGGAGCCAGAGTGCCCATGGAACACTCTGAAGTCCAACGTAATTAACATTTGTGAGACTGGTTTGATTAGAATAACCAAGACATCGAGAAACTGAATACCACAAGGCGAGTTTGTTTGGAAATTCCACCATACCTTCAGGAGCAAACAAATCTGTTCATACACCTAAAGATTGAGGTCCTACAAATAATCAAATAATCTGTAACCAAAAGAACAGTTTGTGGGTGAGAAGAACACAGGAGGTTCACCAACTCAACAACAACTTTGATATGGATTCCTTAACATCATTAAGATCACCTATTCCAAATGCACAAAAACAGCAGGAAATGCAATCTAGATTAGAGAGGTGGCCTGTACCCACTAATTGGAACATGTTGAAGTATTATTCTGTCAAATGCATCTGTACTTTAAGCTCTTGAGCTCTGGTATATTTTCCCTAAACCTTTCTGTCTTCTCTTTGTAGTTCCCGAAATCCTCACTTTTTGCCTCATTAGCTCTTTATACAGGTCTATGTTACAATTTGTCTCACAATGCTCAGAGAAGAGCATTGCGACATTCTGTATAACTACATAATAGTGCATAATAAATGCAAGGTGCAGGAAGGCACTGCAGGTGCTGGTTTAAACTGAAAATAGACACAAAATGCTAGAGTAACTCAACGGGACAGGCAGCATCTCAGGAGAGAATGAATGTGTGACATTTCGGATTGAGTTTGAAGAAGGGTCTTGACCTGAAACATCACCAATTTCTTCTCTCCAGAGATGTTGCCTGCCCTGCTGAGTTACTCCAGAATTTTGTGTCTATCTTCACAATAACTGCAAGTTGCTATTTTTTCCCCATTCGTGAGTCGAACTGTCAACCAATAAGGCGAAATGGAAGTCACATTTCACTCTAATTTTCATGACATTTCCAGCCTTTCCAAAACAGCAGAAAGCTTTGGTGATTTATAACGTGCAGTCTGTTAATCACATGGCTTGTACACATGCTGCACACTCCGACTTAAAGGGCAGCACAAAAATAAATACATTGGTAATTGAGCCACTGCTTTTCTGGACTGTAAAACGTTCCAATAAAGCAGTTTACAAAAGGACACAATCAAAATAATGGAATAGTCACTCATGCCTGAATATTATAGGAAGAGACACCATGGAGCAATGTAATCAATTATTAACTGTTCTGTAAAATGGTCTGGCAAGCACTCAGTTGCATCAAACTACTATGTTAAAACAGAAAACAAAATGGTGAAATAGGATCGATTACAAGGCACTGTCGGACAATAAATTTAGACACAACAAAGTTACTCCACCCCCAGTGGGCATACACATTCCTTTTTAGGTGCACATGGCATCAACATTGAGAAAGCTGTCCACCAGACTGTGCAGACTGCAGAGTCACACATAAGTGCTCAGATATATCCTATACCACCATCTGGACAAACCCATCAGAGGGGGCAATAGTACACAGGCAAGAAACAGGAGCCCTTCAACTCAACACTAATTCCAAACCCCACAATGTCTCATGACTGCAGACCAAACAAGTATCAAAAAACATCCTCCTAATCACCATTTTCCACCTTCCCTCTGCTGATGAATCAGGTTGCTCCTGCTTGTTAAGCAGCAATTGGAAGAAACGCTAAAAGTAGCAAGCTGTCTTGGTGGGGACTACAATGCTCATCACCAAAAATTACTTGTTAACACCAGTACTAACCCAATGTTTGGGACATAGTTATATGATTGCAACAGCATGATCTAAGTGAACCCACAATACATGAATCATCTACAAGGCACAAATTAGGAGTATGATGGAACAATTTATACTTCCTGGAAGAGCACAGCTATGGAACCATACAGTACATAAAAGGACACTCTGGCCATCATATCCACACTAAACATCAACTAATCTGTCAGAAATGCATTTACCAATATCTGGTGTGTAAATTGGTATGCCTTGATAATTAAAATACTTGACCAGGAACTTCTTAAAGATTCCGAAGTACCTCTTCCACCACCCACTCAGAAAGTACATTCTAGCCTCTGGGTTGGAAAAAAACATTCATCCTCAGATCCCATGTAAGCTTCTTACATTTACCCTCTTCTACGCCTTCTAATTTATGTCAAACCAGATGACAATTTCTCCACCAAGATACCTGGTCCCAATTGAGCAGAATTAGAAGTACACTCTTCTTAAATTCCAGTTATTTCCTTCCTTTGTAAGGTTTTTTTATTTACTTATCGATAAATAGACAATGAGACTCTACTAGACTCTACTATTCAAAGTCTAAACTGAATAAGATCTTTCCAAATGTGTCTCCTGTTTGTGATAAATGTCTCCTTCAGGAAGCAACTATAACACATTCCTTCGCCTCTTGCATAAAGTTACATAATTTTTGGAGAGGAATTTTTGAATTTTTTTCAAAAACACTAAAAACAAAATTGATTATTCTAGGTACGTCAGAAGCCTGCTCTGAGCTATCATTATTTCAAAGACGTTTCTTTAATTATGGCCTGATAACGGCAAAAAAACGAATACTCAAATTTTGGAAACATACATCTGTACCTACTCTTAAAATGTGGATTACAAACATGTCTGAGGCTACATCTTGAAAATATTAGACTTGTCTTAGCAGAAAAAACTTCATTTTTCGAAGACATGGACACCATTCATTGATTTATTACAAGGATAGTATGGTACAACACAATTTTGGAGTTAAATCTAAGTACGAGGTGGGTGATGGGTGGGGAGGGATGCGAGGCAGGTATATCATCACTTTTTTCTTTCTTTCTTTTTTTTGTCTTTTTATTTCTCTATTCCTTTCTTCTTTCTTTTATTTACTCATTCTTTGGCTACACCACCTTGGCAGTCTAGGGGTTCTACCTTTGCACATTTCACTTTTTCTCCTTTTTTTTTCTTCTAACTATAGCTAAAAGTCAAAATTGAAGCTGTACAATAACTGTATTATGTCATATGCGCTGGTTATATTTTTGTGCACTTGCTTCTAATGAATAAAAATATTTTAAATACATAAATAAATAAATTAATTAATTAATAGAAAGATAAATAGACAATGCGTGTGTTTAATGTTATGGGCAATGTGCAATTATATTGTTTTCTGCTTTGATGATAAACACTAGTAGGAAATTTTATTCCATGTTTCAGATGTGTGACCGCTAATTTTCCTAAGGGAGATGCATTTGTTGAGAATTCTCCAATAGTTAGTTTCTTACCCCTGGCCATTAAAACGCAGTGATATTATAGGTAGTAAATGTTAAGGGCAAAAAGTAATGCACGGTCTTAAGCCCATCTGTCATTCTAAATGAATGTCAAAAACAACCTGTTGACCTTTCACCTTAACCAATCTTGTTTAAATGATTATACCATGATCAGCCCAACTTGAATGATTAGCCTAACTTAATGTTGGTCAATTCAAACTCAAATCAACTACGGAAAGAGAGAATTATAGAGAAAAACAAATAATGAGTCTAATAAAAATTAGAAAGATAAAGTAACAAAAGCTTCACCTTTGTAAAGGTTAATTTTCAGTGCCGGAGAAGTTGATCAGCATTGTTGAAATTTAGGATGTGTAAAACACAGTGTTTACTGAAAAAATGGTAAATTATATGGGCTGACATCAGCTTCATATTAGATACATTAACTGGAGAAAAGGAAAATGGGTAAAAGAGACATATATAGACAACATTAAAAAGGAAAGAGATAGGAAAAAAAACATAAATCTTTCAAAAAAGCAATGAGATATTTTAGTTTAGTTTAGTTCAGAGATGCAACGGAAACAGACCCTTCAGCTCACCGGGTCCGCGCCGACCAGCGATCCCCGTTCATTAACACTATCTTACACACACTAGGGACAATTTTTACATTTACCAAGCCAATTAACCTACATACCTGTACGTCTTTGGAGTGTGGGAGGAAACCGAAGATCTCGGAGAAAACCCATGCAGATCACGGGGAGAACGCACAAACTCCGTACAGACTGCACCCATAGTCAGGATCGAACCCGGGTCTCTGGCGCTGCATTTGCTGTGAGGCAGCAACTGTACCACTGCGCTACCGTGACCGTGTCTGCACACATTTGATTTTCAATGCAAAATGTTTATGAGCAATGATGAACAGTGATCTTGCCCTTACGAGCACCTGCACTAAAATGTATTCATTCTAAATATCTGTTTAATTCAGTCTTTCTGTGCAAATGCTGCAGATTATGATGTGCAATGCATGTCATGGTGACTCAAAGAGTGAAATATCACTTTTGTAAAGTTAGTGAAGGAGTAATGCAGTGCAGAGAGCAGCTTCTGCAGATTCACATTTCACCATTCATCAGCTGCTCAGCTGAATTTGCTGCACCAGATTGCATAAATAACAGTGAAGTCTCACCATTATTTGATAACACAATCTGGTCCACGATTTCACCTCAGCTGGTTGCCAGTAACTAGTAGGCTTCCTGTTATTACACCAATACAATGCAGTGTTGATTTTAGTTCACAAATGCAATTACTGAATCTTTGCTTACTGCATATGAACGAGTAAGCTAATTACTCAACGTTAATATGCAAGATGTTTAATTTGCTACCAGTCACATATTTAGTATTATTCTTGCCTTATTGGTTTTGAACTTTTATTATTATGTTTCAAACATTCTATGTATTTTGTACGAACATGTTGCTCTGCTATTGCAAATTTAAATCATCAAGATTTAATACGGTATATCAATATTTTTCTCATTATTTAAATTGAATAACATTTGTAGAAACCAAACTTTCATTTTTAAAAATTTTATAAAATATAACTTTCCTTATAAAAGATGAAAAATCAAGACAGAGTACTATAGTTTTTTTATATCAGTGGACTAGCATCCTGAGGACAGGTGTTCGAATATGCATAAAATGTTTGAGAACTTGAATTCTATTCATAATAAAATAATTTAGGAGATGAAACAAAAATATTGTGAACATTCAAGGTACACAAAAATGCTGGAGAAACTCAGCGGGTGCAGCAGCATCTATGGAGCGAAGGAAATAGGTAACATTTCGGGCCGAAACCCTTCTTCAGACTTAACAATAAAAACTTGTATTGTGAACATTCAGTTGATTTACTAAATTCCCTGATGGTAAGAAACATATTATTCTTACTCAGCCAATCATTGACTTCAGGGTGAGATTGCACTCACAGATCAACGGAAATCATGGAACTTTGATTATTTAAAGGTTATTTCAGTGGTTTTTGATCCATTAAATGTGGTATTTCAGAATTCTATTCAGTGTTTGACGCCCTAATGCAGCAAAGAAAATATCCATATACCATCTACCCTTTCAACCAGTTATATTTTAAGATCATCTCCATTCTTCCAAACTAGAGAGCATAGGTGACTTCTGTTCAAATCTTCACAGAACAACCTCAACAGCAATCACTGCAAATTGTCAATGACAAACCTGTACGCAATATTCAAGGCTTTCTCTCCATAGCTTTTTGAAGATGGAACAAGGATTCCTTATACATATAATCCATCATCATTGTAATTAAGGCCAACGTTCCATTTCCCTTTAAAGTACATGCTGTAACCATATGCTAACTTGGTGGTTTTTGCCTCTGAGCACTGACTGAAATGATTCACACCATTATAAAGAGATTCTTTGTTTCTATTTTTCCAAACAATGTGAATAACTTCACATTTTTCCTCTTTTTATTCAGATACTCATCGTCACAGTAATACAGCATGAAAACTGGCCCTTCGGTGCAACTTGTCCACAATCACAATAATACTTTATTAGCCAGGTATGTTGTGCAACATACAAGGAATTTCATTTCCCAAGTCAGTCATCATAAAAATAAAAAGCAACAGAACACACAAAACATATTTTAACATAAACATCCACCACAGTGACTCCTCCACATTCCACACTGTGATTGAAGGCGATAAAAAGTTAAATCTCTTCCCTCTCTCACACCGACCAACATGCCCCATCCATGTGAGGGAATAGGATTGCAAACTCACAGCTAGGGCGGCATAGTGGCGCAGCGGTAGAGTTGCTGCCTTACAGAGTTTGCAGTGCCAGAGACCCGGGTTCGATCCCGAGTACGGGTAGCTGTCTGTATGAAGTTTGTACGTTCCCCCCGTGACCTGCATGGGTTTTCTCCGAGATCTTCAGTTTCCTCCCACACTCCAAAGACGTGCAGGTATGCTGGTAAATTGGGTTGGTAAATGTAAAAATTGTCCCCAGAGTGTGCAGGATAATGTTAATATGCGGGGATCGCTGGTCGGCATTGACCCAGAGGGCCGAAGGGCCTGTTTCCATGCTGTATCTCTGAACTAAAAACTAAGCTATAAAGTAATATGACAAAGAATGTAGGAAATGTGCTTCAATATCATTCCAACTAATTTTGCAAGATCTAACAAGATCTCAAACTAATGTGAGCTCACATTCTGGATTATTCATTAATTTCAAAAAATGAATCCAATCTTTAAATATAAATCCACTGTATCACCTTGGAAGATTTACAACAGTAAATGCTTTTTCTGTCATTTTTCCAAAGGTTGGTACACCTCCTCAAAAATAACATTATCTTTCAACTGTTATTTTTTAAATCGCATTAAACAGTTAAATACATTTTTTAATTGTCTTTCGAATGGATTTTTCGGTACGTTTTTTGTTAGCAGAAATTCAGTTGCTACAAACACGAACTTGCTGGGATGAGATGTGCAATACTAAAACAGAAAATTACAAAATGGGGAAGAAAATAATTGATGTGGACTTAAGAAGAGAAGTGTATATTCTTAATTACAGCTGACTGGGAATGTTCAGGAAGGGGGAGGCAAAACATAGAGATGTTTGAAGCCGAGGTCACAATTAATGGCGACAATGGTGGATTTTAAGGCATAAATAGATTCTTCATTCGTACAGGTGTCAGAGGTTATGGGGAGAAGGCAGGAGAATGGGGTTAGGAAGGAGAGCTAGATCAACCATGATCGAATGGTGGAGTAGACTTGATGGGCTGAATGGCCTAATTCTACTCCTATTGCTTATGACATTACAACTAAGTGAAATAAATCAGGCTCAGTTATGCTGATCGTGGGAACAAGGTTGCCTCTGTACCGGAAACATTGCTGCCAGGATCAGTATTTATATAGACACCACAGACTTGTCTGCCTGATACTGTTAATTTGTTAGCTACCTGGAAATGTAACCATAAATTTTATTGCACCAGATTTACTAGAAACATAAAACGATCTCAGCTATAATTTAAGACAGAGCCTACAGATAACACTGAATTACAATTATACAATGAATTATCTTTCCAACCGCAATTACTCAATTTGTAAAAGGACATTGTACATTAATAGTTTGTTATTTAAATTACTGGATAACTTTCCCTACAACTCTGATCCTTCCATAAAGCACCTTGAGACAGTTGGTCCGGTAAGTTTGGTAGGAGAGAAATTTCAGGTGCATGACCAATGAGGTGAAGGAGTAATGAAATGGAACGATTCAGAAGGGAACTGCAGAGCTTCCAAGCTGGGGATATGGTGTCCATTTGGCCACAGTCAGAGTATTGTGTTCAATTTGGAAACGCTATTATAGGAAAGATATTGTTAAGCTGGAAAGTGTGCAAAGAAGAAGTATAAGGATGTTGCCAGAACTTGAGGGCTTGGGCTGTAGGGAGAGGTTGGACAGACTAGGACTTTATCCCTTGGAGCTCAGTAGAATGAGGGGTGATCTTATAGAGGGGTATAAGTTCATGAGGGGAATAGACAGGGTAGATACAGTCTTTTATCCAGAGTAGAGGAATCAAGAACCAGAGGACGTAGGTTTAAGGTGAGTGGGAAATATTTAATAGGAACTTGAGGGGTAACTTTTCACACAGAGGGTGGTTGGTTTATGGTACAAGCTGCCAGAGGAGGTAGTTGAGGCAGATGCTAGGACAAAATTTAAAAGATGTTTGGACTTGTACATAGATGGGGAAGGTTTAGAGGGAAATGGGCCAAACATGGGCAAATAGGACTAGTGTGGATGGGCATCTTAGTTGGCATGGGCAAGTTAGGCTGAATGGCCTGTTTCCATGCTGTATGAATCTAATTGTTTGGTAATTAAACCTAAGAATTTGCACAAGGCCAAAAATGAAAGAGTGCAGCTATTACCAAGAGTTCTAAAGCTGGGGGAAATTACAGAGGCAGAGAGAAGGGAAGCCATGAAGGATTTGAAAACATGCTAAGAATTGAAACCTTGCAAGACAAGGGGCCAATGTTGGCCAACAAGCGAAGGACAATAAATGAATGAGACTAGGTATGAGTTAGGTCAAAATCAGCCGAACTTTAGAGCATCTCAAACTTACATAGGTTGCGCGATGCAATGTCAGCAAGGAGACTATTGGAACTGTCAGGCCCAGCGATATGTATAGTAGAGATCCTGAGCAGGAGTCATAATTTTCATGGATTTTATAACCACCTCAATGTTTTTTATAAAATAAGACTGCAGAGGATGGTCTCATGCTGCTTAGAGAAATCCTTGTACAAGATCTCAACCCACTGGGATGAAAGAAACTCCTTGAAATATCAAATTGACCATTTCTCTGTAAACCAGGAGTTCATGCATGTGAAACCAGGTTGCTGATCACTAATGGACTAGAACCCACTTAATTACTTGGAAGGATCTGGATAGTCAAATCTGATTGAACATTGGAATTTTTTCTTTAAGTCAAATTGTATTCTAACATTAGTTTAGTACTAACTCCCTGTGAATTACTACACACACACTGTCACAGCTCAGAGAGAAGTTAGTCGCATACGCCATCTTTAAAAGCGTGCAACATATATTGCTGCAACTAATACAACATATATTAAAGACACAAAATGCTGGAATAACTCAGCGGGTCAGACAGCATCTCTGGGGAAAAGGAATAGGTGATGTTTCGGTTTGAGACCCTTCTTCAGTCTCGACCTGAAATGTCATCTATTCCTTTTCTCCAGAGATGCTGCCTGACCCTCTGTGTTACTCCAGATTTTTGTGTCTATTTTAGGTTTAAACCAGCATCTGCAGTTCCTTCACACACATTACATATATTATGTTCTCTTCCTCTTTTGAAACCAAGGAAACATCAAATAGTCAGTAACTGGTATTATGTACTCTATGATTTCAATTATTTCAATCTTATTTATTTTGAACTCTATTTCACTGCATACTACCAGATCACCGTTGCCCTGTGGTTCAACAATGTCATCTCCTCTGGATTATCATGAGCTATATTATATGTTGTTTCTTCATGAACAATGTGAGATTCACCTCAGGAACATCTTTAATCTGACATTCACAGCCATTCTGCACTAGGAGCAATTTATCTGCATTGGCTTTTTGGAATATCCTATCAATTTTCATAAAGTATTGCCTCGAACTATAAATGATCACTCTATCTGATAAACCACGTCCACAACACCACCCTGTCAATACACTAAATCTGTCGTGCACACCGAACCTCTTCTCCTTGTAGTTTGTGTTGTGATACGTCTCCTGTTTGAACTTTCTTTCTTCCAAACTGAACTGAATCTCCAATCTCCTGTGCATTAGTATTTTGCTGGTGTGTGCCAAAAATGAAGTGCCTATTGCATAAACATAAATTGCTCAAATTTAAATAATCTATACAATAGACCATTGTCTCACAAGACTACTATTGGCAGGCCATGTTGAGCAAAGATATATCTTCATTGTTCTGTTGTACATCATATAATCCCACATGCTTTCCAGATGACTAACTTGAAGAGCTGTAGTTTGATTCTAAAAAGTTGCTCTACATCTTTTTTCCTAAAATCTAATGGAACCCTGATCATGCTCTTGTAGACTATAGCACAAGTGAAGCGGTAATGTAATCATATATTGTGCATCTAATGAGTAGGTTTTGCTATGTTGTTGTCATTGTTAGGCTCGACGCTCTGCAACAAATTTGCTTTCTCAGTTCCTTCAATATCATTTGCTTGTATCCTAATTTTATTCAGTAATGGTGGACAATAGAATTTGTAATGAAAATAACATCTTTATTCAGATCTGTGTCAAATTCAGTCCATTCACTTTATACAAGGCTGAACATTTCCTGCCAATGGAGTATAGTTTTGTCAATGTGTTTATTATGGCTTCTTCCCAAGGCAGTCTCAATGAGACATCTGCCCTGGTGTTTTGGTTGGTTGTTCTTTACATAGGCATTGTCCAATTGAGTCAGTAGGGTGGCCAGCGTTGCTGTGCTAATTGATTTGGTGCCGGAGCTGTCAAACAGGGGCATCATTTCAGGCTTTGCTTTGGGTGGGGGGGCAAGCTAGTCTCCCAAGAGGGTCAAACAAGATTATATCCTATCACTACATCCCAGTGTATAACTCGTACAATAAAACATAATACTTAATTCAATAATATGACAAAATATTCCATGGTTGCACTCATTAATTATCATGAAATTTAATTATCAAGCAAGTAAAGAAAAAGACTGTGATCATGCATTTTTACAGAGGTGGCGGCCTGGCACCAACTCACCCAGACTCTCCTGCAGCTCTGGACCTTCACACACACCCACCCACATGCACACACTCACACCCACCCACACACACACACTCACACCCACACACTCACCCACAACTGCAAAGGACCACAACCCTACTTCATTCGACGCCAGATCCAAACCCTCAACAAACGCTTCCTGGCCTACCTGGACACAAGCTTGTCCACCTCCTGACCGGTCCCTCCACCGACACTCCTTGACTCGTCCGCCCGCAGGCCCGGAGCTCCATCGCTGGACCGCGGCGCTGCCTGCCCAACCACCACGAGGCCGAGATGGCCACCACGAGGAGCAGCCACATCCACCACCTCTCCGACCCTCAATGCCTTCCTGGCCAAACCCAGGTCCGGGCCATCGAAACTGCCGCGGCTGCTGACTCTCACCGGCTCCCTGGGACCACCGCCGCAGTCGCCGACTCTCACCGCCTCCCAGGGACCACCGCCGCTGTCGCCGACCTTCACCGTCTCCCCAGAGCTACCGATGCTGCTGCCGCCAACCCATATATCTTCTCCAGCCCCCCACGGGCCTCCACCAGCGACTCCGCCGACCCTCGCCTCTCCACCGCCCACCAGCGGGTCGAAGTCGTCACCTCACCAGAGTTCCAGACTCAGCACCAGGCCCACAACTGTCACGATGCTGACAGCACGTGGTCTGACTCTGCTGGGTCCTATAACTCGCCCCCCCCCCCCCCCTCCTTCCTCCCACTACAGGGAATCTCAGTAGTGATGGGTCTTCCCCTTCCCACTCTTTCAACCATGTTACCCCAACCACACACCTGTTAATTAATATTCCCGCTGGGTTTTTTTTCCGGCTATTTTTTTAAACAGCGGTGTCATAGCTCCGGCAGCACTGCACCCCTGAGGATGGCCCATCTCCATATCCTTGATAGCGTAGTAGGGTTTTGTTCCAGAAGGGCCTCCAAGTAATCAATAACTAGTGTATATGGTCTTCTCAGCAAAAATGAATTGTGACTCTAAATATGAGCACCAACATAATTTTCTCTTTCCGAGCATAACAAAAAAATAATGTTGGTCAATAAGTATGAAGCACAGCTATCATCCGTGACATGATTAATTGTTTCCACGTCTCCACAGCTGGAAACATCACAATCAAGTTGTAACAAGATTGTTTCAATGGAACAAAAACCGCACACCATTAAGAATTTTCCTGGTGATACTGTGTATTTCCTGGTCAGACGTGCGGGTCTCAGCTGCACAATCATGCTTTGTCTTCCTTCAACATTTAATGCAGCCAGTCAACAAAATGGCAAGGACAAGTAAAAATAGTTTTGTTGGATTATGCAGGGAGCAATATTATTTGGTTTCCTCATTCTAATTAAGGCCTCTACTTTCTCTTCAGCTGGTTGCAACCTATTTTCATCTATTTGAAGACCTAAATAAATCATTTATTTCTGAACAAGGCACATTTACTTTATTTTTAAGCATGACATTATTTTGATGAAGTCTTCTAAACGCCTCCTCAAGTATCCAAAAGTTTTCCTCCTCTGTGGCAATATAATTTAATCTGCAATGCTGACTGCACAAACAAACAATTCCTCCCCTGCAGCATGTTAACCATAGTCACCTAGATTATATTTGGCACCAACATACAGTAGTTTGGCAAATGATTACAACCCATCGAGGGTGTTATTTCTCAAGCAGCATCTGTTTTTGTCATGTACATTAATCTGGATTGGAGTGAGACAGGTCTAGTTTCATAATCACATCTGAACCTGTTAATTCAATGTAATCACATTTACAGGCCTGTTATGCTGCTGCCATTAAGAATGGTATCATTCTGTTGTCAATTCTGCGTCGACTATTGAGATGTGTCCCGCAAGGGTGGCTTTACTACATTGTTCTATTGAGATCACATTATAATATCCAGCAACATGATGGTCTTATCTGCCTGAGGTACCACCGCGATGGATGTCACCCACTTGCTCTGTAGCTCATCCACTCATGACTCTGTTTTGCTAAGTTCCTTTTCTACATTGGCTTTCAGTGCACAGTTTAGGTTAAAAATGGGTCAATTTGGCATTCAGATGATACGTATACGTCTGGTTTATTTGAAAGCCTGTGTCTTCATCTGTAAACATATCTACAAATTGATCCACGAGCTTCGTTAAAATATGTTTTTGCGATAATCATGCCAAATATGTTTTTTACAAATTCATCCTCAATTCTTTAAATTCAATTTCTACCCAAGTGCAAAGGTGTGTTCAGATAATCAGTCACCTTGCCATTCACCTGCACCTCCTCCAACCTCATCTATTTCATCCGCTACTCTAGATGTCAATTGCTCTACGTCGGTGAGACCAAGCGCATGCTTGGCGATCGCTTTGCCCAACACCTCCGCACAGTTCGCATTAACGAACCCGATCTCCCGGTGGCTCAGCACTTCAACTCCCCCTCCCATTCCGAATCCGACCTTTCTTTCCTGGGCCTCCTCCATGGCCAGAGTGAGTCCCACCTCAAATTGGAGGAGCAGCACCTCATATTTCATTTCGCTTGGGTAGTTTACATCCCAGCGGTGTGAACATTGACTTCTCCAATTTAAGGTAGTCCTTGCTTTCTCTCTCCTTCCCCTCCCCAGCTCTCTCACAGCCCACTGTCTCCGCATCTTCCATTCTTCTTCCCGCTCCCCCCCCCCACCCCCATATCAGTCTGAAGAAGGGTCTCATCCTGAAACGTCACCTATTCCTTCACGCCATAGATGTTGCCTCACCCGCTGAGTTTCTCCATCATTTTTGTCTACCTTGCCATCTGTACACATTATTTGTACACATACTCTCAGAATCTCACCAGAATATGTTCACAACTTTAATTTGCCTCTTCCTGAAGCCTTGATAATCCCTTACCAAGACAGAACAGCCAGTGGTGTGTAAATCTATATGAATGGAAGGGCCCCACCTTTTGTTATCAGATTTTCTACGTGACTTCGCTGAGCTTGGACTGCCTTTTTGTACTATTTTCACCAAATTGTCATGGTTCCCTTTTCATTTACAGTTATTTTTACAGATGCTGCTTATTCTTCTCATACTCATTCTACACCTCAGGCTTGCTGCAAATAATCATAGCTTCACAGATTCATCTTGCCAACATTGTTTGTACATTGCTCGAGCACAGTCACATTAAAAGGAGTGACATCCAGAAAGTAATAATGATCATTCACAGCCTGTGTTACATGGCACATTGGTATTGGTTTATTATTGTCATTTCTACTGAGATAGAGTGGAAAAAAAACTATATGTTTGCATGCTATCCAATCAAATCAGTTGCAGAGGGGAATGCTGATCCATTCCCAGGAGTATGTAGATGAGCTTGGATGGGATTATGGTGTTGAAAGTTGACCTACATCAATAAATGACATAGATTTATTTCTTATCTAGATGTACCGGAGATGAGTGGAGAGCCAGGGAGGTGGCATTAAAATAAGTAAATCTGTAACATTTATCTTACATCTAACTCCAAATTTAAGGAAAGGTGCCTGGCACCCAAAATATCAGGAAGGAGAGAAATTCACCCTCATTCACATCTGAAATTTACTTTCTGGTAAAACTCTTTTGATTTCTCATGTTCTCACTCTGGAATTGCATTAACTAACTCCAACACAAATCGTTTTTTTAATTCATTCACAAGCAATTTCAACATTTCCTGCTGATCAATAATTGCCATGAAGCAAGTGATGGCAAGCTTGAAACTGCGGTATATGTGAGAAAAATGCCATTAATAAGGAGCTCCGGGGCTTTGACTCATTGATATGCAGAAAGACAGGATGGTACTTTAACTTGGAGGACAACTGAGGTATTGGCCTGTTTCCACACTGCAAGACTCTAAGACAAAGGGAATTCTACTTCCTTGGAAGGCTTATGAAGTTCGGCATGTCCCCTACAACACTCCCCAACTTCTATAGATGTGCCATAGAAAGCATTTTATCAAGATGCATCATCACAGCTTGGTTTGGGAACAGCTCCATCCAAGACCGCTAGAAATTGCAGCAAAGTCTGGACGCGGGCCAGACCATCACACAAACCAACCTCCCTTCTATTGACTCAATTTATACCTCACGCTGCCTCGGGAAGACAAGCAGCATAATCAAGGATGAATTGCACTCTTCTTCCCTCTCCCATCAGGTAAAATGTATGGAAGTGTGAAAACACACACCTCCAGATTCAGGGACAGTTTCTTCCCAGCTGTTATCAGGCAACTTAATTATCCTACCACAACCAGTGAGTAGGCCTGATCCACCATCTACCTCATTGGCGACCTTGGGACTATCTGTACTAGCTTTACCTTGCACTAAACGTTATTCCCTTATCATGTACACTGTAAATGGCTCGATTGTAATCATGTATTGTCTTTCCACTGACTGGTTAGCACGCAACAAAAGCTTTTCACTGTACCTGTGTACACGTGACAATAAAACTAAACTGATGGGAAGCTGTAATGTGGCATTGATGGAACATAATTTGTGCTGCCCATTCTTTTTCAGCATCAGTAGAATAGGTTGTGATTAAAATTGTGCAAGGAGGTTAAACACCCTGATGTTTGATGGGAAAACTTTGCTTGATCCAGGAGGCAACATTTCTCAGGCTTCTGTTCCTGCTCCCCAGTAGTAGCAGCAAGATGAGACCATGGCCAGGGTGCTGTGGGTGTTTGATGATGTTAGCTGCCTTCTTGAAGCAACAGTTCCTTTAGAATCCTTCGGTGGTGGAAAGATCAATAATAGTGACAGATAGGGTAATGTCCAGCACTTTCTGCAGCCTCCTTCATTCTTGGGCATTCGTGATTACCAGGCTTGGCCACGATGCAAACAGTCACTATGCTCTGCAGAGATTCAATAGAGAAGCTCCTAATTGTGCCCAATATCACACCATAGAAGGTAGGTGAAAAATAGTGCAATGTTACTTCAGGTCATTATAGTCTCCAATAACTTTTTCTAATGCATTTCAGAGTGGTGGAGTTTAGAGTGACAAAGCTTGGAATGATAGAGTTTGAATCCAATGCTCAACAACACTGGAATATAATTTATTTGAAAGGCACAACTTTCAGCTGCTTATTGTGGGGAAAAAATTGTTTCATTTTAGAAGTTCCTAATGATGTTTTAGATTTTTTCCCTGGGAAATGACAATGTTATCAGAATTTTTAATTTTTGTTTAAAACAGTAACCTTCCTTTGTTTTATACAATTTGAATTGAGCGATACACAATATAGGTGTACCTAATGAAATATCACGTGGGATTTTTTAATGGTTACATCAGCCATAAGAATATTCAGAGCAGACAAACAATATTTTTAACAAGGTGCACTGGAATTATGAATCGTGATATCACGTATACCTCATGGAATAGGTCTATATTCCATTCAACAGACCTTGCTGCTTTCAAATTCAGAAATATCATTCTGATTCTGTCTAGTCTATAACAAGAAAGATCCCAATGTATGTGAGGTTCAAGCAACTGTTCTAATTAATAAAGTAATAAAGACAAAAACATAATTTTAGAGTTAACGCTAACATTATCATGGAAAATCAAAAATAATACATTATCATAATCATGAAAACTATATTTTCTGAGGAACCAACAGTGTGAAATAACCGATATATTTATTTCTTATATCAATTATTTAAAACAATACTTTATTTAAAAGATACTTCAATTTCAAATTTAGTTTTAATTATTTATAGGTTACTTCTCTGGCTGGTAGATGCAACACAATTATTTGCATCATAATACAAATTGCAATTTCTGATGCACAGTTCTGGGAAAGTATATTCAATTTTGCAAAACAGTTTTTCCTATTTGCAGTTCTAAATCTTTGCTATTCAACTCTAGATCCATGTTCCTCTCTTACTCGTTTCACAAGCTTCAAAATGGTCTCTGCAATACCTTTGGAAATTTTAAATACTTCTTTTAAATCAGTTCCAAATTACCATTCAAGCAGCGAAATTGAAAAATATGCTGATCCCATATCTTGTGCAGCTTACTATCAAAATTCCTTAGTTCCTGGACAAAGTATAATTGCGTCTACTTCCGCACAGCATATCATTTCACACTTGACGCTGACCCTTCTGTATTCATTCAACACTGCAATTTATTCAGTACACGATGCATACATCAAAATCATTTTCTTTCATTCACCAACTATTTTTCAGATCCATAAAAATATGCCCGTCAAATTTACATTGTCAAATTGCAAGTTAACTTTCAGGGGAAGGTACTTTTTATGGATGAACAGTTCACCTAAATTAAAAGTACTAATTAATAGAGAATTACCCGTAAACATGCAGTTGAGGCAATTCCTACTGATTTCTACTGGTTATTAAAACTATCCATTCAATTATTCTCCATTTTATGTATTTATTTAATGACATTCTCATCAGATTCTCTCTTAATGGCTCAGAGCCTTTAATGTTTATGATGTTATAGTGATTTATTAATACATCAATATAAATAAATTGATGTATTTGATAACATTCACCAAGAAATACGGTAGTATTTGTTTCGTTTTACCTACAAATGTGATTCAATATACGTAAACAACTGACCATTTAACTGGCTTAGATTTACTTCATGCACATTATTTTATTACAAAGCAATGATGTACTGTTTGTTTTGAAATAAATTTAATTCAGTTTGTTACTGAGAACTTCTGAACTTCACTTTTACATTTGTGTTTATTCTGCAATATTTCTACAGCATATAATGAGTAATTAAACCTACCAAAATCCCACAACACATCACATAATACCCACTGCAAAAAATAAATAATAATCATCATTCTTTTAAGTAGAAATCGCATTATAATGTTGAGTAAAGTCCTACAAAATAACAAAATGCAAGATACAAATGAAACATTCAGCTAATCAAATTGAAATCATAATCACGTTCAATTTTCTAGTGAACCACAAAGATTCTATCATGAAGCTCTGTGGGTGGTTGTTTGAATGGAGCCCCTTAGTGTCTTGCATTCAAGATTTACATGGATAACAAACACTTTCAATAATTAAACATTGCAAAAATTATTTGTGTGCATAATTCTCCAAATTATAAAATTAAATATGAATTAACCTTTTCCAAGAGATGCTGATGGGATTCACTGATAAGCAGAACTCCACCTATGCAGATAGACACAAGATGCTGGAGTAACTCGGTGGGACAGGCGGTGCAAAAAATTAACGATGATAAAGGAAACAGGCCATTGTTAGCTGCTTGCTAGGTGAGAACAAGAAGCTGGTGCGACGGGGTGGAGAGAGAAGGAATGCAGGGGTTATGAAGGTAGATAAAATCAATATTTATACCACTGGGTTGTAAGATGTGCACATATGCATTAGTTGTCAGGCTTGGTTCAGTGGTATCATTTCTAATCAGAAGATTGTGGATTCATGTTCCAATCACTTGAATTGAGCAACAAAGTTAAACTTAAGTGTTGGACTATCAAGGACACTGATTTAACAATAAGATGTTTAACCAGGGTTCCCTTGCTTCTTCAGGTGGACTTCTAGAATCCCGTTTCAATTTTTTTAAAGATCAGCGAACCTTTCCTCAATGCCCATCAGTTACTCCAGAACCAACTTTACAAAACTACAATTCTAGTTATGCTCCATTACTGCAGAAATGTGTTAAGGGGAGATTGTGCATCACATTGCAACAGTAACTTCAAAATTATATAGTTGGTTGTAGTTTGGGGATATTCTGATATCACGAAAAAGCACCAAATAAGAGTATATTGTTTTGTTTTCTTTTTATTTGGACATCTTTTAGTGTCAATCCTTCCATCATTCGACAGAATTATCCTGCTGCCTTTACAATTGTCATAATTGCCTTTCATTCCTATTCTCTCAATGAGTTGATGACTCATCTGGTTTACCAATTGAAAGATAATTTGGTGGACATTACATGCAACCTGCCTTCTGTATAAAGCTTATGGAAAGTAATGTGCTTGAAGGCAAGACAAATTAAAGATCATTTGACACCACAAAAATTATTTACAAGAAAATATCTCATGGAGGGGTCTATGTAGGACCATTTAAAGTACTAAGTTGCTCAGCTGCACTTTCCAATGAATAAATAATATGCATTCCAGCAGGTCTCTTTCAACAGGGACATGGATGTTTTTCTCCTCTTCCTATTTCTTGTGCGCTTATTTCATCAGGTTTTCTTGAGCAATATTTGTTTCATTCCCTTTCTTAATTACGATCATAGACTGTAGAGGATATGAACATCAGTCTCATTGTGAATAATTTTAACCCCCCAAAATTGGATAGAAAAGTACTCTTTTAAAAATCTCAAACCTAAAACCAGTCTGCCTCAATCCAATTTTGCGTGAGGCACCACATGAGAGTGGGCAAATAAACCATTCCTAGCAACCTATCCCATGAAAACTTTAATGAATTTTCTTGGCACAGGTTGAACCTACCTTTCAACAATGGTCACCCAGAATTTCTGGGCTTCAGAAAATCTGAGAGCAAAGTGTAATAATGATTACCACAACCAAAGTGGCAGTTTTTGAATAATTAAATGATTACTGCCACAAATTTGAACAAGCCTCTGCATCAAATTTCTACAAATTGCAGTCATCTGTCTGCCTTTAAAAAGGCTGAAAATTGAAATTACATTAAATTGGTTCTTTTGAACATTGAAAGATTTGTTCTAAATAATTTTTTTAAATAAATGTGCCACAATAAAAATAGCAAAACATTTTTGATGGCTATTTCAGCTATTATAATCAAGCTATTCACTTGTGGTAGTTCAGATACTCTGATGAAAATTCTGTTTTCAGTTGCAACAATTGTAATGTTCTAAGGGACCCTCACAAATTCATCAAGGAATACATTTTAAAGCAACATAAAATTATATTGTAAATTCTGCTAAATTGCAATTTGTTCTTTTAGTTACAGATGTTATATGGTTATATGTAGTCCAAAGCAAAAGCTATTTCATTCAGTTAACTGAATTTCATTTTGCAACATAAACTATATTTTCTCCTTGAATAAATAACCTGCAATGTGCTGATCGTATTGTTATTATGTTAACATTTATCAGGCAATTCAAACATGTGGATTAGTACTCTTTTAATCCAGCCTCAAGTCTTACTTTGTTGGATGCTGTCAAAAACTCTGCTGGAATAACCAGTTACACAAATTAGTGGGAATTGAAATTTAAATCAAACACACTTCACACAAGTTAACAGGAAATAGATCCAGTAACAGATAGTGTCTGGTTTCTAAAAATGGCAACAATGCTGTACCGATTCATGTTATTAAAGATTCAACATCACAGCATAACCTCAGCTGCAATATGTCCCACTTAACAGAAACAATGACTTGATTAGCTGGGCAAATTGGGTGACAGCATATCTGTTCTATCTTCAAACTGAAACATTATCTATGGTTCTCTTTCCAGAGATGCTGTTTGCCCTACTAACTGTTTCACCATGTTCTATTTTCATTTCAGGTTGGGAAACGTCACAAACATAAATCCAACCACATGGACATTATGGACAAGAAAACACATCACTGCATCTATTTCTTTACAAGCGAAGGAAATTCAGCACACCTCCATTGACTCTTACCAATTTCAGCAGGTACACTATAGAAAGTATCCTAACTGGATGCATTGCGGCTTGGTTTGGCAACTGCTTTGGTCTACTCCGCAAGGAATTGCACAGATTTGTTAATGCAGCCCAGTTGATCATGGAAGCTAGCCTCCCTCCTCCCTTGATCATCATCAACGGGAGAGCAGCCAACAAAATCAAGGACAGCTCACACCCTGGTCATTTCCTCGTCCCTTTTCCCATCGGCAGAAGATACAAAAACTCAAAAGTATACTACTGGATTAAAGAACAGATCTCATTTGCTTAGGATGGATTGCTGATCTCCCTATCTATTCTGCTGTGGCCTCCTTCACTTTTGTTACCTACACTTTCCCTGTAGCTGCAACATTATACTTTGTTTCATCTCTGTTTTGTACCACCTGTGTCAAACCCTTAAGGAACCCTTAAGGTTTATTGTTTGAGAATCCAATAGGTTCGCATTTACTAATGCTGGTTTATAAGATTTAACTTTTTCCTTATTTATTAATTAATTGCAAATTACATGTCATGGTGGGACCTGACATCATGATCATTAACCCAGTAAAATATTCTACTGGGACTGAAATATAAATAATTTAATTTTTCTGTGACAGTGCACACAATTAGCTTCAGTTTGTTTTGATAACAATATAGGGACCAACACTAAAACTCTGTTTTATGCAAAAATAGAGGACAATTACAAAAAGTGGCATTCTGAACACGAGAATAAAAATGGGTGAATTAAAACATAAGCCATATTTGTTTAATGCTTATTTCAGCATCTTCATATTTTGGTAGCAATTGTATATTTTACTGGAAATAATTATCTCCTTTTATGTAAAATCTAAGATTAGAAAATACTTTACTGTATTTCAGTTCATTAAAACCGTTGGATACTTTAAAATGCAAATTATTTGCTTTCTTCTGCAAATATTATGGTATTGATATTTGGAAATATTTAACTTGTGTTCTAAAACAGCAGATATTCTTCCAAAATTTCCACATGCTTGAATTAATGCAGAAATATATTTAATTCACCATTCAGCAAAAAAGGGGAAAAAATACCAGTTGCAACAAAAGTTGGATATTGGATAAAGATGAGAATATTTGTTCAATTTTCTCTGTTTGTGACTATTGGTCCAATTATTTTTCCCATTTGATTCAAAATATCAAAGTATTAATTATTAAAAAAAGGGACGTTTATATTTGTCTATAAAATGAGGCTTTAAAAAAAAAACTAATTTGACTACCTTTCTAGAGTAAAATCAACTGTGTACTATATTGTTCAGGAATTACCTTAAGATATTATGTCAATGATGATGAGGCAACTTGTAATTTTGGAAAAAAAGATCTCTGACGAGGCATGTAAAATGTATTCAATCTTATCAATTCCACGAATATGTACATATTACAATTCACTTATTTCTCATCATTCATCCTTCTTAAACTAACATAAGTCAAAGGGCACAAGAATGTTTTTTTTCCTCAGCCTTTTGCTATAGCTTTTATGAACTAGCCATTGCAAATTATCCTAAATGATTTAATTTAGACTCTATGATTTTACGTAAGCTTTGAAGAAAAACCTTCTGCACATTTTGCCACTGGCAGAATACCTTTTGTTGTACAGCTATGAAAAATAATTGCAAATCATTATTCCAGAAAAAAAACCTGCTGTATAGAAATTTACAACGAGCAAATTCTCAAACTCCAGCTGTACACTATTTATGAAAGTGAATTTCCATCGCCACTATCATCTCTACTTGCCCTGCCATCACCATTTCTTTGGGCACTCTATAAACAATTACAATTCTAGTTTGGACACTTAGCTCCAGGTTATTCTCAGACTTTCAGCGTTGCTTTATTTTTATTTCAGTAGTTGGAATAAAAAAAACAATAATCTTTCAACTGTTCATTGAGAGCTACAGGGACTCAGTTTGACATTAGCTACAGGTAGCCTTTCCATAAAAGTAATACGTGTTTTTTCTTCGATCATTGACAGTTCTATATTATAGTTTTCCCTCAACCACATCCAACCTTGCAGTCCCATTCAATTTAGCCTAGAGATTTTCTGCCTGATCTGTAATAAAATCCTGTAACTGATTTAAGAGCAAGTGCCTGTAGACTTCTTGATTGCAACATTCTTCACTTTACACTTAGAATTAAGACATTTGCAAGCAGATTGTGTATAAAATCACGAGAGGAATAAATTGGGTCGATGCACAGAATCTCTGGCCCAGAGTGAGGGAATTGAGGACCAGAGGACATAGGTTCAAGGTGGGGGAAAAGATTTAATAGGAATCTGAGAGGTAACGTTTTTACCCAAAGGGTGGTGGGACGACAGATGGCACAATGGGCTAAGTGTTCGGCTGGCAACCGGAAGGTAGCCGGTTCGAATCCCGCTTGGGGTGCATACTGTCATTGTGTCCTTGGGCAAGACACTTCACCCACCTTTGCCTGTGTGTGAATGTGTGTGAATGTGTGTGAGTGACTGGTGGTGGTCGGAGGGGCCGTAGGCGCAGATTGGCAGCCACGCTTCCGTCAGTCTGCCCCAGGGCAGCTGTGGCTACAGAAGTAGCTTACCACCACCGAGTGTGACTGAGGAGTGAATGAATAATGCAATGTAAAGCGCCTTGAGTATTAGAAAGGCGCTATATAAATCCCATCCATTATTATTATTATTATATGGATCAAGCTGCTGGAGTAGGTAGTTGAGGCTGGGACTATCCCAATGTTTAAGAAACAGTTAGACAGGTATATGGATAGGACATGTTTGGAAGGATATGGACCAAGTGCAGGCAGGTGGGACGAGTGTAACTGGGACATGTTGGCCGGTGTGGGCAAGTTGGGCCAAAGGGCCTGTTTCCACACCGTATCACTCTCTATGACTCTATTTACAGCCACGTAAACTGAAAAGCACTGTGAAACTGCACTGTGTGGTGAGAGTGGATGTGTGGTCAGGTTGAAGCACTGTTAAATGTCCCTTCATGCACCAAGAATGGTCAATGTACGCGTGAGCCTGAGGGGTTGGAAGAGATGGGAGAAGACTGTGCTGGAAAATAAAGACCTTGAGGAACGCAGAGGTTAGGGAGGGGGTGGTTTTGGACATTGAGGGCCTATCTAAAGTTCAGGGCAGAGCCCAACAGGATACAAGGAGGTAAGGAATGGGATTTTCCTTCATGGAATCCCAACCTGGACTCTGATTTCTTGCTGCCCTGGCAATCCCATTATTGGCTAGCCTCTGAACAGCACAGATTACATATCCATAGTGAACATTGAATGTTGAGGGATATTGAGGGATAGATAAAGAGAGAAAAGGAAGCATATGACAGGCACAATGAACTGATGGCAGGGGAGGTCTGACAATGATATAAAAGTGTAGGGGGGCATATAAAAATCAATTGAGAAAGAGGGGGTCACAAAAAAATTCAGAATTATGGCTGAAAAAAAACTTTGGTAAATAAAAGACACTCTTTAGGTATATTAAGACCAAAAGAATACCCTGGGAAAAAGTAGGGTCCGTCAGAAACAACTTGGGCATTCTGAGGTGGAGCCAGAAGGTGCAATCCTGAATAAATACTTTTCATTCGCTTTCACAAAATTGTGGTTAGATAATTCAGTGAAGAAGTGGTAGTCTAATGCAGATCTCCATAAACAAAGGGAAGCTAACTGATGCCTTGGCAAACTTGAAGGTTGATAGATCCGAAGAACTGAATGGAATGATCCCAGGCTATTGTGGGAGGCAAAGGCAAAGGGAACTGGTGCTATGGTTGAGATTTTTTAAACTTGGCTGGACACAAGTGAGGTGCCAGATGACTAGAGGATAGCAAAGCAATGCAGCAGGCAACAGTTTAGTAAATATAATCTTTTGGGTTTGACATTAGTAGGGTAAATACTGGAAACAATTCTGAGGGAGAGAATTGATTACCTGGAAGGGCAGAGAATAATCAGACAGACAATGTGGCTTTGTCAACAGAAGATCCCACCCGAATAATCAGATTTAACCCTCTCATTGACAATGAATATCAATGAGAACAGGACAGTAAAAGTCCCATAAGGGAGGCTGGCTCAAATGTTTAGGGCCCTTGAGATCCAGGGCAATTTAGCAAAAAAGTGCACACACAATTCTATTGTGATAAAGGCTTTTAAAATTTCCATATGTCTGTGAGAGCTTTAGCACTTGCTGAATAAAATGAAAGAATGGAACCAACAATTTTGTACTTTCATGACTAAGAAATAACGCCTAATCCAAAAATTTAACATGATGAGACGTATTCAAACCATAGGCGTATTGCATACTGGCTAAAATATTTTGTGACATTGCATTTCATTCTCAATCACAAAACAGGAATATTTATTTCCAATGTCAGGTAGGAGATACATGATCAGGCATGAAGTATGCAAAGAAAAATCTCCTAGGCCTACACCTGAAACAAATGTTAGTGTTTGAGATACCCTGAGAAAGTTGGCTTGACCATAACCAGCATGGAAACTAGCTCTGCACATAACATGTTTAATACCATTGAGAGGGACTGAATTGCTTATTTTCATGCTGCACAATTCTATAATTAAAACTACTGATTGCCGAAGAGTTAATGAATATTGTGGAATTGTCCCAATTTGTGCACCTGGATCGTTTAAGAGACAGATAATGTTTTTCCCCGTCAGCAGTCATTTTAGTAGCCATTTGACATTGTGATATTTATGATGAGGATCTCACCACTAAAAGTTAAAATGGACGAAATCTGACGATACCTCAGGATTAGCAGGTACATATTTTCATGCAGAAATGTAAGGGTGATGATCAAAGAAATCCTGCTCCTCCATTAGCTGTGCTATGATAGCCTTCTCCTTTGTGATCAGTGAACTGGCAATAAATTCAGATATTATTAAATTATTCTCAGTGCAAATAACCACATCATCAGCATGTGTCCTGTCCCACGTGGGCCACTGGCTTCCTCCTTCTCGACTTTCCGCTCTTTCGGGGTCGAGCCTGGCAGCTTCCGAGCCACCCCCCTGCGGCCACTGCCTGCCGGGTCTTTCTTCATGGTGGCGAGCCAGACCTGCCATTGTATGTGGCCATGGGTATCTCACCAGGTCTTCCTTTGTCCATCTCCGTGATGCATCCTCGCAGCCTTCTGCCATGGAGGAATCCCGGACAATGATCTCTCTCTACCTGATGAGCTTACCAGAAACCTAACCTGATCCCTTCATACTGATACAGAGATCAAGACAGTGCATTCGTGTATTTACTCTCTTAGCCATCCAAGGTGATTTGATGTGCCCACGAGGATTATCTCGAACTTCTGCAGGTGCGCTGTAAAAAGTATTCTGACGGGATGTTTCTCCGATTGGAATGGCAACTGCTCTGCTCTTGGCCATCTCAGGGTGCAAAGAGTGGTGAACACAACAACAATCTAGTACAAGCTTGTTGCTTCCTTCTATCCAGTCCATCTACACTGTGCACTGCTGTCAGTGCTGACACATGGCATTAGCTGTATCATTGAAGCTTTGCAGGACTGATATCAAATCAGCAATGCACAAGAATTGACACCATGACAGTGCATTACATCAGACGGGCTAGAAATATTGTCAAGTTTCCTATTCCCCTGGCCATTTCCTCTTCACTCTTCTGCCTTCTGTGAGAAAACACTGGAGCTGAGAAACTTAGACGCCCAGAAGCAGAATATCTCATTCTCCAATGTTATTGGACTCCTTAACTAATTATCTCTTTCACACCCCTTTTTCAGCTGTGCTGCCACATACTCCTACTCTGAACTCATTTGGTTATTCTATTTTTACACTTAATTTTTTTCTTTTGCAATACTTCAGATTGCACTCAAATCTTTCCACCATTCTGTTGTTTTCCATTCATTGGTGAATTTAAGGGGCTGTCCCACTGCGGCGACCGAATTGGCGAGTTTAGAAGAGTTTGCCCTCGACTCATACTCGCAGCATGGTTGACATGAGGTCCTAGGAGGTCTTTGTAACTCTCCTTCATGCTCGAGGGTAGTCCCCGTGCACTCGAGGCCTCAGCGAGGTCGCGGCGTATTTTTCAACATGCTGAAAAATGCCCGCGAGTAAAAAAGGTCGCCATGGAAAAGAATCTATATTTTTTTTACTCATAGGTTTAGTCGAAGTAGGTCGTAATAGGTCGGCATGTTATTCATAGGTAATCGAGGGTAGTCTAAGGTAATCAAAGGTAGTCGAAGGTAGTCGTTGATAATCTTCAGCATAGTTGAAGGGAGGTCGAAGGAGGTCGAAGGAAGTCGTCTTCACTCTCCACTATTCAGTGTCCAATTTTCCCGAAGCTAGTTGAAGCTAGTCTTCAACGTAGTCGAAGGAGGTCTTCAACATGACACTTTTTCAAACTCTCCTAAACTCGCCAATTAGGTCGCCGCAGTGGGACGGCCCCTTTATTGTATCTTGGGGTATATTGGTATACCAGGTATACTATGTACTCTTTGAGTTTCATGCAAACAAGGAATGTCATTGCAATCTGATGTACATGACAGTAAACTAATTTGAATCTGAACATATTACACCATTGGATAGGTGTGAGTAATTGAATGCTAAAGCTTAACAACTGCATTGTGTCCCAAGCAGAATTTAAATGTGTCAACTGCCATTCACTTGCGTATTTCTATTTCAACCACTTATTAAAAAAGAAGCTTCTTAAATTTTGTTTTAATATGTTATCTTCTACCAAACTATGAAGTAAATAATATATGTTCTCAATTTTGGTCTGTAAAATGAATAAAAGCTACATTACACATTTGTTTTTTTACTTGATGTCACGAGGAAATGTTGATGCTAGAATCTGGAGAAAAGCACAAAGTGCTGGTAGAATTGATCAGGACAAGCAGCCTCTGTGGAGAGGGTTGACAGGAGACTTATCGGGGAGGGGGGGGGGGGGGAGGAGGAGTGGGGAGCATTCTTCAAACTCCCATTTTTACTTTCTAGATTGCCCACTGTGAGAATTTTTCCTAAGTGATTGGCTGAAATTTTTGTTCACAGTGCTGTACCTGGCTGCAAAATTCCTTTTTTTGTTCTAATGCAGAGTTGGAAGGATCTTTGCAGCAGCTTTCATAATGGTTGGTGGTGAGCTTTATCATTCCGCCGCTGACCACAAAATCTAGCCATGGGTTTTTAAAAAAAATTATAACATCTCTGTTGAAATTGAATTATTACACCAGAACAAACTATACTTTAAAATATCTTGCACTTCCAATTTTGGATATAAAATTCAATTTTATGATTGTGTTTTTTTAATTGTTTCCATATTAAATACCCAGTAGAACCATTCTGTTATATTAAAAGACCTGTTTTACGCTACATTAATTAGCGTATATCAATTTTAAAATTATAACTAACGGTCGTTTTGAAGCCTTGATTGCAATTCACAGGAAAGATGTTTTAAAAAAAGCTTTATTACCTTCTCGCAGTTTGACAGTGTTTTCTTGAAATTGATCACTGAAAACCTGTGATTATAATTCAAACATATCATTTTCTACTTTATTTTAGAAAATTTTGAGTCGGCTCTTCTAGCTGCAGCCAGTCAGTAACCATGCAGTCATTTTGAACACTATCATAATGATAACTGGAATGATTAAATTCCCAATCGGAAATCAGAAAGTCTGAAGAAGGATTTGACCAGAAACGTCACCCATTCCTTCTCTCCAGAGATGCTGCCTGCCCCGCTGAGTTACTCCAGCATTTTGTGCCTATCTTCGGTTTAAACCAGCATCTGCAGTTCCTTACAGGAAAGACTGCACCCGCTTCCCAGGTACTTGACCAGATGCAACACCTGTCCCTATACCTTCCCCCTCAACTCCATCCAAGGACCCCGACAGGCTTTCCAGGTGAGGCAGAGGTTCACTTGCACCACCTCCAAACTCATCTACTGTACCCGCTGTTCCAGGTGTCAACTTCTGTACATCGGCGAGACCAAGCGTAGGCTCGGCGATCGTTTCGCTGAACACCTCCGCTCAGTCCGCCTAAACCTACCTGATCTCCCGGTTGCTCAGCACTTTAACTCCCCCTCCCATTCCCAATCTGACCTTTCTGTCCTGGGCCTCCTCCATTGTCAGACTAAGGCCCAGTGCAAATTGGAGGAACAGCACCTCATATTTCACTTGGGTAGCTTTCCCTTGCTTTCCCTCTCTCTCCATCTCCTCCCCCTTCCCAGTTCTCTGCAGTTCCTTCCTCCACATTCAGGCAGACCAGTCAGTAGTGCACAGGCAAAGCCTTTTTTGTAATCACATAGGAACGTGATGGCAAAAAGCACAACTCTGAAGGAAATAGTGTTTTGGGTACACTACAACCAAGCAAACAACGACAGTGATCTGAATGACGCATTACAAGTGTATTCAGTACATTCACTGTTGTTAAGGAACGATGTAGCGCGAGACCCTGAAGCCAGTCATTAGAAAGAAGCTGAACATGGTGCAATCAAAGTCGTGGCACATCCATAATTTCAGACAGGGCGGAAGAAAGATAACCTGCAGATTTCAACAGCAATTGAAAGGAAGGGACAAATGTTGCAATCATTGCAGAATTAAAATGGCAAACAACATCAGCTGCAGATCAAAGACGCTTTCTGAACAATTTACTTTCGAACAAAACCAAATTTGCTACTTTAAATCAAGCAGAAAGATCAATAATTACATAAACGGTGATTGTACTAAATAAAATCAAAGAAAATGGCATAGTTCTCAGTCAATATGTTTCGGAGATATAATAATTTGAACTCGTGTGTAGGGAGGAACTGCAGATGGTGGTTTATACTGAGGATTGACACAAATTGTTGGAGTAACTCCGCGGGTCAGGCAGCATCGCTAGAGAAAAGGAATAGGTGACGTTTCGTGTCAGGTCTGGAGAAGGGCTCTGACCAGAAATGTCACCTATTCCTTTTCTCCAGAGATGCTATCTGACCAGCTGGGTATCTCCAGCATTTTGCATCTATCTATAGTTTGAATTAAACTATCTTAGAAGCACATAAACACATCTTATTCTAAAAACACAGTTAAAGCAGAGACAATGAATCACAACATTATTTTCTTTTACTTTTTCCAAATCGTTTTTACATGCAATGCATTTTAGCTAACACTGTAAACATGTATTCATGCTTAAAAGATAATTCTAAGTATTAATGACTAAATTAACCAGGATATTCCTGCAGCTACCAAACATCCACCAATAAACTTTTAGGCTTTAGACTTCAGAGGTAAGAGTGTGGAAACAGTCCCTCCGGTCCACTGAGTCCGCACCAATCAGCAATTATCCCGTACACACTAGCACCATCCTACACACTAGGGACAATTTACACTTTTACCGAAGCCAATTAACCTACAAACCTGTACGTCTTTCGAGTGTGGGAGGTAACCGGAAAATCCAGAGAAAACCTACCCAGGTCAGAGGGGGAATGTACAAATTCCATACAGACAGAGCCCGTAGTCAGGATCAAACCCAGGTCTCTGGCATTGTGAGGCAACAACTCTACCGCTGCACCACTGTGCTACAGATTTCACTATCCCAAACTATCAAATAAATCCAATTCTTTTGAAGTGACCTTTGGCTTGCAAGCCACTCTTTTGACCCAATTGTCGTATCAATGCCCCATCCTCAGAACACACCATAGCTTTTAAAGGGATTACATAACTAACAGAAGATCACTAAAATGAAAGCATAATTCTAATTCTTTACCAACGCTCTTGTCCCTACATTCCTGCGTTGAGCCCACCATAGTTCATATACATTTGCACCAATTATCCAAATAGAGCTTTCTGATCATTGTGCAAATGTTAATGAGTCATAGAACTATGCAGCACCAAGACTGACCCATTGACCCAATTACACTATGGTGACTAAGTTGTCCTGTTGAGCTAGTCCCACTTGCCTGTGCCTGGCCCATATACCTTTCTTATTTATGTCCCAGTCCAGTGCCTTTTAATTGTTATAATTGTACCCGTGTTTACTACTTCCTCTAGCAGGGCATTCCATATACGCACCACCATCTGTATGAACAGGCACACCTTGTATCCTTAAATCTTTCCTGTCTCACTTTAAGCCTAAACTCTCTTGTTTTAGACTCCCCTACCCTAGGGAAATGACTACAGCTCCTCTTCTTATCAATGCTTCTCATTATTTTATTATCCATAAGCTCATCCCTCAGCCTTGTACGCTCCAAGCAAAATGGAACCAGCCTATCCATCTCTCCTTGTTACTCAACCTTCCAAAGCCAGTAATTTTGTTTAAATAATTTCCACCCTTACCAGTTTAATGACATCTTTCCAACAGCAGGGCAGCCAGAAACATACATAGTACTCCAAATGTGGTCTTACCAAGGTCTTGTACAGCTGTAACCTAATGTAGACCATTTAGGACTGATATGAGGAAAAACCTTTTCACCCAGAGAGTTGTGAATCTGTGGAGTTCTCTGCCACATAAGGCCAATTCACTGAAAGTTTTCAAGAGAGTTAGATTTAGCTCTCAGGGCTAACGGAATCAAGGGATATGGGGGAAAAAGCAGGAACAGGCTACTGATTTTGGATGATCAGCCATGATCATATTGAATGGCAGTGCCGGCTCGAAGGGCTGAATGGCCGACTCCTGCACCTATTTTCCATGTTCCAACTCCTGTACTCAGTGCCCTGACCGATGAAGTCAAGCATGCCAAACACCTTCTTCATCACGGTCTACCCATGTTGCAACTTTCATGGAACAATGTACTGCAACACTAGGTTTCACTGTTCTACAACACCGCTCAGTCCCCTACCATCTACCTGGATTATCTAACCAGAATGCAAAACCTCACATTTACTCCATGTGCTATGCCATGGATCATTTGATCATGCTGTAATTTGAGGTAACGTTCTTCATTGTCCACTATATCACCTATGTTGCTGATGCCTGTAAATTTACCCACCATACCAAATTACATTCTCATCTGAATTGTTAAGATGATGAACATCATTGGACCCTACACTGATCCCTGTGGCACACTGCTTTTCAGTGTGATAAACAATACTCTACCACCATTCTCTGTCCTTCCTTTAAGCTAATATTGTATTCAGTTAGCTAGCTCACCCTGGATATGATACAATATATGATAGAACTTGATTTATTCCAGGAGATAAATTGATCTGCCAACACTCATAAAACACAAAATACATGATTCATGAAATTAAAATGACGAGTGGAAAGGATTGGGGAAGTGCAAAGATTGGGGAGGGGGGAGGGGGACTCAGTCAGTCTACCCCACGACAGAAGGGGGTAGAATTGTACAATTTGATAGATATCCTGTGGCGTTCTGTACTGCATTGTGGTGGAACCAGTCTGTTGATGATCCCATGTAATCTAACCTTATAGACCAGCCGATCGTGTGGTACTTTGTCAAACAACAAAAGGCCTTAGCGACAAAGAATAAAAACACTGATGGTGTATGTTATGGATGCTAATAAATTCGGTGCATGAGTTTCAATTCACCCTTTGTCAAGTACACAATAAAAAATCTTATAGAGTGTCTTTATTCTGAGCAATTTACAGCTTGTTTCTGACAAGGGTTGTCACCCTTGTCAGAAACAAGCTGTAAATTGCTCAGAATTGGCTCTAATATATTGAGTCTTTAAAACAAAAGAAAGGCACCTCACAGTTATTACAATTTTTAATCATGGAGTTTATTTCTTGCAGTACTGAGAGTAGGGAAGATTCAAACAAGGGGACATGACTTGAGAATTAAGGGACTGAAGTTTAGGGGTAACATGAGGGGGAACTTCTTTACTCAGAGAGTGGTAGCTGTGTGGAATGAGCTTCCAGTGAAGGTGGTGGAGGCAGGTTCGTTTTTATCATTTAAAAATAAATTGGATAGTTATATGGATGGGAAAGGAATGGAGGGTTATGGTCTGAGCGCAGGTATATGGGACTAGGGGAGATTATGTGTTCGGCACGGACTAGAAGGGTCGAGATGGCCTGTTTCCGTGCTGTAAATTGTTATATGGTTATATGGTTATTATAAAATGCAACAGGAGAAGATGTTTACAGATCCCTGAAGTTAACATATTGATGTAACACATGTTTAAGAAAGCATATATAACACTTGTTTAGAATGGATAATGAATGGAATATAAATGGAGTAAAGAACTGCAGATGCTGGTTGACACTGAAGATAGACACAAAAAGCTGGAGTAACTCAGCTGGACAGGCAGCATCTCTGGAGAGAAGGAATGGGTGATGTTTTGGGTCAAGACTGAAGAAGGGTCTCGACCCGAAACGTCATCCATTCCTTCTCGCCAGAGATGCTGCCTGTCCAGCTGAGTTACTCTAGCTTTTTGTGTCTATCGTCGAATATAAAGGCAAAAAGGTGATGTAAAACACTAGTTCACCTATAGCTAGAGAATTTTGAATCATTCTGCTCACTCGATTACACAATGAATTTGGTAACATTTGAGAGAGCCTTCAATGATTTCCATGAGTTGGAACGTGTAGGGAGGAACTGCAGATACTGGTTTAAACCTAAGATAGACACAAAATTCTGGAGTCTTTTAGCAATGAGGATTGATTGCTTAAAGCTGTTATAGGCTTATCATCAAAACACTTAACGGTGATTTAATGGGAATATATAAAATTGTTAGTGACTGAAATATAGTGAAACAGTAGGTATTATTTTCCTTAGAATGAAGTCAGTAATTAGAGGACATAAGGATAAAGCATTAAAAAGGATCAGAAAGTTAAAAGGATTTTTTGTATAATCAAGGGTCTGGAACTCACTGCCTTAAAAGGTGCTGGAAAAGAAACCCCAATAAGATTTCAGTAATACCTGGTTTGACATGGTCTACAGGGCTATACATCAAGATGAAGAAAGTATAATGAGTACAGTTTTTGATGGCTTCTGACTATTCCATAATTTTCAGCAATCCGATGATTACAATTACTTAATGTACTTATTGTCACTGCAAAACAAACCCTATAAATTAAACACCCTATCAAACGCTTTCCTGAAAATCAGCTCTCTGTAAACTCTGCTGATGAAATCATGTGATAGGAGCAGAATTAGACCATTCGGCCCATCATGTCTACTCCACCAGTCAATCATGCCTGATCTATCTCTCCCTCCTAACCCCATTCTCCTGCCTTCTCTCCATAATCACCGACACCCACACTAATCAAGAAATAAGTGCAGCACTAATATGCTCGATATAGCATACTAGGAAGAACCAACAACCCACAGCATCTGGCTGCTCTAGTCTGAAGGAAGTTGGGAATCCGAAATATAACATAAAATGTCGGAAACGTTCAGCAGGTCAGGTAACATTTGTGAAAAAAAAAAGTATTTCAGATCAAAGATCTTTAGTCACAAATGGGAACGGTTAGCGGTGGGCTATCAAGTATACTTCAAATAAAACATGTTTTTCCTTGAATAAAATGTACAAAATTAGTTTAAAATTCTGTGCTATCATTCCTGATTTAGAATTCCAGTTCAATACCCAAGAAGAATATTATTTTGATTGACTTCTCTTCTATAAATATTTAGCAGCATTAAACTTGAATTAGCTGATGTTTAAACTTGCCGTAAGGCTGATTCTCTGTCGCAGTAAAATTATTGATGAATAGTCTTGATGATTATTATATTCCATTTCAATCTCATTTCTAAGGTCATTTCCAATCCATGGGTCAATAAATTGGAGGTAGAGGAAATGTTTATTGATGTTGATCAGATCGGGGACCTTTAATATTGGAGGAATAAATAGATATATAAGGTGTTGACAGCATTGCTGAGTTTAGTCTAACAATTGACAGATCTTTGGTAGAAATCTTCCAAGGTAGGAAGTTCTGGATTCTTGAAACTTTGAGAAGGCAACAAAGAGAAATAGCATTAAGGAAGAATGAATAATTTTACATCGTATGGAATTCCTGGGCTGTGGAAACATTGGGAGCAGAATGTGGAATGTCCAGCACGGAGTAACAGAAGAAAAGTCAAAAGATACCTCTACACTTTCAATCATTGTGCATTTCCCTTTCAGTTTGATTTTTTTGGTGCCTAAAATCTAATTTTAGTTCATCATCTCAATCATTTTCAAGAACAGAAATTAAAATACACATACATGCAGTGAACATGGAATCCTTCATTAAAAAAAGCTATAAAATTTGATCCTAAGCAAAAATAGCAACTTAATTAGTTTCTCAAGGAATTTGCATGATTTGATTAATTCACCCTATTCCTTTGCTGGTGAGTTACCAAAACTGTTGATTCAAAGATGATTGTTTTCAGAAGTCTGTTGTCAGTTTTCTAGCCACTTTCATTACTCCAGATACAAACCCCTTGTCTCCTAATTTGTTGCTGCTTTACTTTCAGCCAAGCAACAAAGTGTGACAGTGAAGGCATAACAGTCAAAGCATGACAAGATATGAGATCAACGGAGAGCGCACATAAGAATATTTAAGATATTATAGCTTCATAAATCTGATCATTCTCTGTTTTATACCTTGGAGTGTATTGTAAATGTTGAAAAGAACCTCCAACCTTTGGAGAATGCTCCTTCAACACTTGTGTTGCTCCAAAGAAAAAGACACAAAGTGCTGGAGTAACTCAGCGGGTCAGGCAGCATCTCTGGAGAACATGATACACCTTCTACTGCTGCAGTTCTGACTCAAGAATTTGCACGTTAATTAAAATAATTTTGAGCAATGCTTTGTTAAAAATGTTAAAATTCGTGCTTAATAGTGCACTCACACCCACAGTGGATTCAGTCCAGTGCATGTGAATCCTGGTGTAGCAGCATCACCACAAAAACTGCATGTTTTCTAATCTATCCTTCTAATATTGTTTTTTTTTTTTAAGTTAAATGGGCTACAGATATCCCTCCCCCCCCAAAAAAGCCATTCTGAATAGCAGCTTAATAGCAATCAGCATGAATGCCCTGCACTCTGGTTATGGTTATAAAGTTTGTTATTTGATTTTGTCCAACTTCTACCAAGAAGCATCAGAGATGGACTTAGATAAGATTGCCCATTGAATTATGGCTGATAGTCATGCATTACACTATATTCTGACACATACATATCTTTGACTGAAGTTTAGAAACAAGGAAATGCAAATACTGGTTTATCAAGTAAAGCCACAATATGCTTTTGTAACTCGACGGGTCAAGCTGTATCCCTGGAGATAATGGATAGGTGACATTTCAGATCGGGCGTCACCTATACATGTTCTGCCTGAACCTCTGAGTTAGTCCAGCATTTTGTGTTTGCTGCCCATCCCTTTCAACTCAACTCTTCCAGACCAAACTATCATGCAATTTCTAACAACTAGTGCCTCAGTTACCATTTCAAGTAGAAAGCGCACTCATGCTACAGTGGAAACCCAAACTGCTCCCATCATGGATCTGGAAACTAGTATTCAAAAGTCAAAATTCAGCAAGATTGCTGATACAATATCTCAAGGTTATGTTATGTGGCATAAATTAGGTCACTTTTTAATCAATTACGACTCTTTTAATCCCACTCCATCCTTACTGTTGGCACCACTGATATTACTGATATCAACTAGCCAAACCAACTGTTATAGAGTCATACAGTGTGGAAACAGGCCCTTCGGCCCAACTTGCCCTCACCGGGCAACACGTCCCAGCTACACTCGTCCCACCATATCCCAACAAACCTAACCTATCCATGTACCTGTCTAACTGTTTCTTAAACATTGGGATAGTCACAGCCTTAACAATCTCCTCTGGCGGTTTGTTCCATACAACTCTGTTGTCACTAAGTTTGAAATACTGCATGACTTTCAGATCATAGCCACTTGACATCATCCTACCAATATTATCCACAGACTCTCCACTATAAGTCAGCTTAATATGCACTAGCTATGCTGCAGCCAGAGGAAGAGCACTGTCAAGGTACACCAGTACAGCCACAGGCACCAGGAAAACAGCTCCAGCAGAATGCGTGTTTGGTTTTTCTCATGCTGCATGTATAAATAGGATTCTGAATGTTAATTTGGTGATTATTTTTTGTTGCATTCAGGCAAATAGTACAATCTTCCAAAGGAGGAAATGTAAGGGGGGGGGGGGGGGGGGTTGAAGTGGAAATTGAAGAACAAAAAAAGACAAAAACTTATTCCTCAGTGTGAGCAAGAGAAGGAGCTGGTTATTTGACCAGGAACTGAAATGGAGAACATGCCCCCAGTCAGCATCAATGGTACTGAAATGAGGATGGCCAAGAGACTTAAGTTCTCAAGTGTAAATATCACCAACAATTTGCCCTGGACCAACCTCCTTGATGCTGTGACCAAGAAAGCATTGCAGAAGAAGAAGAATCAGCATGTCTCCAATAACTCTTGCTAATGCTACAGATGCACCACAGAAAGCATCATGCTTGGTTTGGCAACAGCTCTGCCCAAGACAATGACAAATTGCAGAGTTATGGATGTATCACAATCGATCACCCAAAGCAGCTCCCACCCATGCTCTGTACCACGCTGCTCTGAGAAAGCAGCCAACATATTCAAAGACCCTTCTCACCCCAGTCATTCCCTCTTCTCCACTCTCCTGGCAGGCAAAAGATACACAAGGTTGAATGCACACTCAGGAACTGCTTCTTTCCCTCTGCTATCAGATTACCACAATACTGTCTTCCCATAAACTAGGATGTAGTCCCAATCTTCCAACCTAATTCACTGTGGACTTTGAACTTTTTTTCTCTATTGTAACACTATAATACGACAACACTATATTCTGTGTACTGGTATTTTTTCTGTGCACTACCTGTTGTACTTGAGGAAAACTGATTGTACTGTATTGTATGGTTTTATTGGAGATCAATAAACTAAGCTCTTCTGTTAATCTCTGTATATTTTCAATAACAAACCAATAAACAATAGTCAATAAATAGTAAAGCAACGATAAACTCGGCCACTGGTTTTGGTGTGGTCTGCAACATTACTCACAATTTTATCTACATTATCATCCAAAATGTTAATATCAATAACAAACAATAGGAAACCCAGCACCGACCTCTGCGACACTCCCCTGGTCACAAGTCTCCAATCAGAAAAGCAACCGTCCACAACTACCGTTTGACTTTTTCCTTCAATCCAATTGTCTAGCTTACCTCACTAAAGTCCACATAAAAAAAAACATCCACTCCTTTACCCTCATCAATCCTAGTGGTGACCTCTTCAAAAAGATTTGGGAGACGCGATTTCTCATGGACAAAGCCATGCAGACTCTCCCTACTTAGTCTGTGCCTATACACAAGTTTCTACCCTCAACCCAGAACTGCATATTTGGGAGATACACAGCACAAATACACACAGCATTCCAAATTTAATACCTGCAATATTATTATGGCATCAGCCAAATTTCTGAAAGGAATATAATATGGTCATTAGCCTTCAGTTCATCAGACAGTCCTTAGTTACACATTTGTAAGCACATTAATGTGGAACCTGGTATTGATGATGGGCAAGGACAAATTACTCTTGGTATAAAATCACCCCTTTGAACAAGAAAGACAAATAGGTACTGCGTAAATTCTCAGCCAAATTTAATTTTCTTTCATCCATTAATACCCACCACTCATTATCGTTCCATACCTAATATCAGGCTGTTCAGTATTCTCAAATCTTGCTGCACAATTCCCAACCCATTGTAATATCAGCATTAAAATGGACAAGCATGTGCACACATTTAGAGAGAGAACATGAGATATGGAGGCAGTGCAGATCTGATTAGTTTGGTATTACCAAAATGAGCAAGACTAATTGGAGAGAATTAGTTTATTTTTCACAAGCAGAGAAGATGAAATTAAAATGTAATATATTCCGCTACCAATTTAAGGTCTCTAATGATTGAATAGGATAAAAAGGTGGGGGTTTTTTTCTGGTTAAGAGGATAAAGGAACATTGAAATATTTTTTATAAAGTGAATAAAGTTAACAAGATCTTTATGCAGAAAATTTGAGTGAATGGGGAAGAGATTAGTACTTATTCGGTAGCATTTAACTGCAACTCTCAGGTTAGTAATACAACGTACTCTCTCAATTAATCTGAATTGCGCCTTTTGCATGTTCATTCAAGGATTTCTATCCCACAGAAAATTGCTATCATGAATAGCTGAACCAAAGATAACTGGTCATCTTTATAACTGAGGTTTGTTATGAGAAAAGTAAATATATAAAAACAGCAAATTTTGATCAGGACACAATACTAAGATATCCCAAACACAATGGGTCATACTTACTCCCATTGTCTTTTTCATGATGATTAGTAATGTGTTTAATTGTTTGTGGGATATTTTTAAAATATATTTAATGGAAGACAGATAAGCTAGTACTAATTCAATGCCATGAAGGTCAGAACACCTGCAGGTGGACAAGGGGTTTGAGAGCACCAGGAAAACTATAACTCAAAGGTGGCACAGACAAGAGTTGCAGATTGCAGCTCCAACAAAACAGCCAAATGAGCAATATTCCATGGCTACCATACCACTTCCAAGGACAGCGAGAGGAACTTCTTGGGATGAAAATTAAATAAATACAGATAGTTTTCTCCATGCAGCCAGAAAGTCAAAGAATGGATGACTACAGTGCCCTCCATAATGTTTGGGACAAAGACCCATTATTTATTTATTTGCCTCTGTACGCCACAATTGTAATAGATGCTCTCGATGTGGCTTATTTGCTCTGCAATATAATTGCTGAATGGTGGACCCTCCATAAAAAATCACGATAATTTATGATTCTAAATAAGAACTTTTAACTTGGAAAGTTAAGTCTACCAAGAACTGGTGACTTGTGAAAGTAGGTGGATATGCAAACGCAAGGATTGGAAACAACAGCAATTTACACTTCTCCAACTATTGGCAAATGTGTGGAGAATGTGCATTGTTTTTTCCTGTTGAATTCCATCTTTGAGCAGAACATATGTCTTCTCCTGAATGTTGACAAAATACTGACACTGCAATCTCCAGAAACTAGTAAATTATGTAAAAGATAGCAGATAATAACAAAAGCTATGGTTTACCAGTATCTCTATGATTGTTCCTTCAATTGAAAATTAAAACTAATAAAGTAACAGTCCTGAATAGGATAAATAAGTGTGTTC